>NC_061785.1:392500-405000 GCF_022458985.1 Mugil cephalus | reverse complement strand
AGGAAATTACTGAAAGTATCAACTTTTATTCTTTTAAAATTATTTACACGAGTCAAACGGCTCCGTCCCAAACAACAACGTCCCGCTCACAGAAAAGCTTTAGAAAAACAAAAATAGAGTCCCATTCACAAAAAGTAGAGTCTAAGTCTAAATTCGGATTCCACCCCCCCCCCTCCTCCCCTCCTCCCCCCGCCCTCCTCCTCCTCCTCCCCCTCCTCCCTCTCTCCCTCCTCCTCCTCCTCCCCCTCCCTCCTCCTCCACCTTTCCTCCCCCTCCTCCTCTATTTACACTCCAACTATGTACAAAGAAAAGCTCGTTCCAGACGTCTGAGTAAAGCTGTAAACGTTTAAAGGAGGGAGATGAGAACCAGCGGAACCAAAGAAAACACCACCAGTTAAAACAAAGAACAGACGACAGACGGAACCAGGAACTGGAGGGAACCAGGAACTAGAGGGAACCAGGAACCAGATGGAACCAGGAGGAACCAGGTTCCAGAGGGAACCAGGAGGAACCAGGTTCCAGAGGGAACCAGGAGGAACCAGGTTCCAGAGGGAACTAGGAACCAGAGACTCCATGTTTAAGTGCCTCTCGTGTCTCGTGTCCAGGTGGAACTGAGGAGTCTGGAGCTCCTCCTCCCTCGGATGACCGGTGTGCTGGGGTCGACCCAGGTGCATCATGGGAGCTGGAGTCTCTGTGCAGGTCTTGGTCGTGGTGGACGAGACTTTTCCGAGTCTCTTGAGTCTGAAAAACAACTTTTAAAACTCTCCAGTTGATAAATTACATCCTCTCTGCCTGGTGAAATGCATGATGGGAACGAGGGTCTGAGGAATGGCAACGGAAAGGGTGAGGAGGAACGGGCCCTGGTCCAGAGGGTCCTGGTCCAGAGGGTCCTGGTCCAGGTCCAGAGGGTCCAGGTCCAGAGGGTCCAGAGGGTCCTGGTCCAGGTCCAGAGGGTCCTGGTCCTGGTCCAGAGGGTCCAGGTCCAGAGGGTCCTGGTCCTGGTCCAGAGCAGGGGGATGGATTCTTAGACCGGAACCAGTTTGTAGTTCCCAGGAGGATTCACTCAGTTCCTTCTTTTAAGACGGGAGATCAAACTGAACACTGGTCTGGCTCTTCATCCACAGAGACAGAAAAACACAGAGGAGCAGGAGGAGGAGGAGGAGGAGGAGAGGAGGAGGAGGAGGAGGAGGAGGAGCAGGAGGAGGAGGAGCAGGAGGAGCAGGAGCAGGAGGTCAGAGACAGAGGGAGGGAGGTTTTCTAACAGTGCTCCAGGTAGTCGATGATCCTGGAGATAGATTTCTGTCCCGTGGTTCCAACGTCACACTGTGGAAAAAAACTCATCCATCAACCATCAACAGGATCTAATAATCAGATCAGATAATAATCAGATCAGATAATAATCAGATCAGATAATAATCCATTAATCAGATCAGATAATAATCAGATCAGATAATAATCCATTAATCAGATCAGATAATAATACTCACAGTGAGGTTCATGAAGTTCAGGAACTTCTTCAGCATTTCTGTCATGATGGAGAAGTCTCCTTTAGGAAGGTTCTCCCTCACAGTAGTCACATTCATCTGGGACAGAGAGGACACGTTAGGTCAGAGGGGTGAGGGTGTGAGGGGGTGAGGGGGTGAGAGGGTGAGAGGGTGAGGGTGAGAGGGTGAGGGGGTGAGAGGGTGAGGGAGTGAGAGGGTGAGAGGGTGAGGGTGAGAGGGTGAGAGGGTGAGGGGGTGAGAGGGTGAGGGAGTGAGAGGGTGAGGGTGAGGGTGAGGGGGTGAGGGGTGAGGGTGAGGGGGTGATAGGGGGTAAAGGGGGTGAGAGGGTGAGGGTGAGAGGGTGAGAGGGGGTGGGGCTGATAGGGTGAGAGGGTGAAAGTGAGGGGGTGAGGGGGTGAGAGGGTGAGGGTGAGGGGGTGAGGGGGTGATAGGGGGTAAAGGGGTGAGAGGGTGAGGGTGAGAGGGGGTGGGGCTGATAGGGTGAGAGGGTGAGGGGGTGAGAGGGTGAGGGAGTGAGAGGGTGAGAGGGTGAAGGGGTGAGAGGGTGAGGGTGAGAGGGTGAGAGGGTGAGGGGGTGAGAGGGTGAGGGAGTGAGAGGGTGAGGGTGAGAGGGTGAGGGAGTGAGAGGGTGAGGGTGAGGGTGAGGGGGGGTGAGGGGGTGAGGGTGAGGGGTGATAGGGGGTAAAGGGGGTGAGAGGGTGAGGGTGAGAGGGTGAGAGGGGGTGGGGCTGATAGGGTGAGAGGGTGAAAGTGAGGGGGCGAGGGGCTGAGAGGGTGAGGGTGTGAGAGGGTGAGGGGTGAGGGTGTGAGAGGGTGATAGGGTGAGAGGGTGAGAGGGGGTGAGGGTGTGAGAGGGTGATAGGGTGAGAGGGTGAGGGAGTGAGAGGGTGAGGGTGAGGGGGTGATAGGGGGTAAAGGGGGTGAGAGGGTGAGAGGGTGAGGGAGTGAGAGGGTGAGGGTGAGGGTGAGGGGGTGAGGGGGTGAGGGTGAGGGGGTGATAGGGGGTAAAGGGGGTGAGAGGGTGAGGGTGAGAGGGTGAGAGGGGGTGGGGCTGATAGGGTGAGAGGGTGAAAGTGAGGGGGTGAGGGGGTGAGAGGGTGAGGGTGAGGGGGTGATAGGGGGTAAAGGGGGTGAGGGGGTAAAGGGGGTGAGAGGGTGAGGGTGAGAGGGGGTGGGGCTGATAGGGTGAGGGTGAGAGGGTGAGGGGGTGAGAGGGTGAGGGAGTGAGAGGGTGAGAGGGTGAAGGGGTGAGAGGGTGAGGGTGAGAGGGTGAGGGAGTGAGAGGGTGAGGGTGAGGGTGAGGGGGTGAGGGGGTGAGGGTGAGGGGGTGATAGGGGGTAAAGGGGGTGAGAGGGTGAGGGTGAGAGGGTGAGAGGGGGTGGGGCTGATAGGGTGAGAGGGTGAAAGTGAGGGGGTGAGGGGCTGAGAGGGTGAGGGTGTGAGAGGGTGAGGGTGAGGGTGTGAGAGGGTGATAGGGTGAGAGGGTGAGAGGGTGAGAGGGGGTGAGGGTGTGAGAGGGTGATAGGGTGAGAGGGTGAGAGGGTGAGGGAGTGAGAGGGTGAGGGTGAGGGGGTGATAGGGGGTAAAGGGGGTGATAGGGTGAGAGTGAGAGGGTGAGAGGGGGTGATAGGGTGAGAGGGTGAGAGGGTGAGAGGGGGTGAGAGGGTGAGAGGGTGAGAGGGGGTGAGAGGTGAGGGTGAGAGGGCGAGAGGGTGAGAGGGTGAGAGGGGGTGAGAGGGTGAGAGGGGGTGAGAGGTGAGGGTGAGAGGGTGAGAGGGGGTGAGAGGGTGAGGGTGAGAGGGTGCGAGGGGGTGGGGCTGATAGGGTGAGGGTGAGAGGGTGATAGGGTGATAGGGTGAGGGGGTGATAGGGGGTAAAGGGGGTGAGAGGGTGAGAGGGTGAGACTGACCGGGCTTCCCTGGCAGAGGCATCCCAGCAGCAGTGCCGTGTACGAGGCTACGATACTGTCCTCCATGTGCTTCCCTGCATGTTGCAGAGCTGACAACAAACAACGATTCAAGCACTGAAGACATTAACTAACTAATGAATGAATGAGTGAATGAATGAATGAATGAGGAGGTACCTTTGTTCAGGTCCAGCTCCTCGTCCTCCTCCTCCTCCTTCTTCTTCTTCTCCTCGTCCTCCTGTTTGTCGGGGGCGTTGTCGTTGGCGACCCACTGGATCTCGCCGCCCGTCTCCTGCCACTGGCCAGACTGGTCCAGAGCCGGCTTAGGCGCCTCCTTGATGAGGTCATCAGTCTGCGCCTCCGCCAGGACGGCAGCACGCTCCCTCTGGAGGAACAGCTGGGAAGGAGGCGGAGTCACAGGTCTAATCTAATACTGTCTAGGACCCCAGGTTTATATGTACTGTGATGAATACCTGTACGAGGGCAGCGATGGCACTCAGAGGACCTCCTCCTGCTCCTCCTGCTCCTGCTCCTCCTCCTCCTGCTCCTGCTCCTCCTGCTCCTGCTCCTCCTCCTCCTGCTCCTCCTCCTCCTCCTCCTGCTCCGTCCTGAGGGCTGAGGAGGACGGTGGAGTCGCAGGGACCCTGACCTCCCTCCATCTCCATCTCCATCAGACTGTAGCGGTTCCTGGCGCTGTACTCCACCAGGTTGATGAGGAGACCCAGACCCTGGAGACATTCATCAAGGACTCAGGTCACACGTCCCAGCATGTCCCAGCATGTCCCAGCATGTCCCACCACGTCCCAGCACGTCCCACCACGTCCCACCACGTCCCACAAGGTCCCACCACGTCCCACAAGGTCCCACCACGTCCCACCACGTCCCAGCACGTCCCAGCATGTCCCACTATGTCCCACCACGTCCCAGCACGTCCCACCACGTCCCACCACGTCCCAGCACGTCCCACCACGTCCCAGCACGTCCCACCACGTCCCACCACGTCCCACCACGTCCCAGCACGTCCCAGCATGTCCCAGCATGTCCCACCACATCCCAGCACGTCCCACCACGTCCCACCACGTCCCACAAGGTCCCACCACGTCCCACAAGGTCCCACCACGTCCCACCATGTCCCAGCACGTCCCAGCATGTCCCACTATGTCCCACCACGTCCCACCACGTCCCAGCACGTCCCAGCATGTCCCACCACATCCCAGCACGTCCCACCAGGTCCCACCACGTCCCACCATGTCTCACCACGTCCCACCATGTCCCAGCACGTCCCAGCACGTCCCACCACATCCCACCACGTCCCACCACGTCCCAGCACGTCCCAGCACGTCCCAGCATGTCCCACCAGGTCCCAGCACGTCCCACCAGGTCCCACCACGTCCCACCATGTCCCCCCACACGGGGGACGTTGTGCAGGCTAAAGAAGGGAAGGAACTGACCAGTACTCTGACGTCGAAGCGCTGCTCCTGGGGGAGGAACTGAGGGACTCTGAGGACACAGTTCAGAGCCGTCATGATGAGCTGGTCCTGTTCTCCCGTCTTCGTGCTGCCCCACTCTGAGGACACGGGACAAGACCTTTAACAAACTACTCTGCAGAATATTAGAGCAGACAAACTGTGGCGAAGAAAACCTTTGTTATTTATGACCAGGACTGAAGAGGATCAGATATTTAATGACACGTAAAAGAAACAACAAACACACAAATAAATAAACAACATGAGACAACGTGAGGAATCTTTACTCATGTAAAACTAAACACTAAGGAGTTCTTTCAGGGCGTCTCTGTGAGGACAGTGTCCTCATTAAGAGCATGTGTTTATTATGGGATGTCTGACCGTTGTCGTGGGTCAGGTTCAGGAGGACCCCTATGACGGCCCTCATGCAGTCCTCCACCGCCTTCCCCACCACGGCCTGGTCACTGCTCACCTCCCGGCTGTAGCGCTGGATCATCCCCTCACACCTGCTCAGCGCCCTGCAGGGGGACAGGGGGGGACAGGACAGGGGGGGGACAGGGGGACAGGGAGGGGACAGGGAGGGGGACGGGGGGACGGGGAGGGGACAGGACAGGAAGGGGACAGGGGGACAGGGAGGGGACAGGACAGGGGGGGACAGGGAGGGGACAGGGGGGGACAGGACAGGGGGGGACAGGGGGAGGACAGGACAGGGGGGGGACAGGGGGACAGGAGGAGACAGAAGGACACCTCATATTATTCCACGCATCATTACTGAGGACATGTCTCCTCTGAGGAGTTTCCATCTGAGGCTTCGTCTCTAAAACTTGTCAGAGTCTTTTCATCTGGTCCTGAATCCGGATCATGTCTCCAAGACCAGAACCATGTGGTCCTGGTTCTGGTCCAGAGGCACACACACACACACACACAATAACACACACACACACACACACACACACACACACACACACACACACACACACACACACACACACACACAATAACACACACACACACACACACACACACACACACAGACACACACACACACACACAGACACACACACACACACACACACAATAACAGACACACACACACACACACACAATAACAGACACACACACACACACACACAAAACACACACACACACACACACACACACACACACACACACACACACACACACACAATAACACACACACACACACACAATAACAGACACACACACACACACACACACACACAGACACACACACACACACACACACACACAGACACACACACACACACACACACACACACACACAGACACACACACACACACACACACACACACAGCACACCACACCACACACACACACACACAATAACACACACACACACACACAATAACACACACACACACACACACACACACACACACACACACACACACACACACACACACACATAACACACACACACACACACACACACACACACACACACACAATAACACACACACACACACACAATAACAGACGACACACACACACAACACACAACACAACAACACACACACACACACACACACACAGACACACACACACACACAGACACACACACACACACACACACACACACACACACACACACACACACACACACACAGACACACACACACACACACAGACACACACACACACACACACACACACACACACACACACACACACACACACACACACACACACACACACACACAGACACACACACACACACACACACACAGTGCAGGTGGGGGAGCAGCTGGAACCAGTGATGGAGGAGAAGTTCTGGTTCACATCTACTCCAGCCCAGAGGGTCTATGGGGTCAGGACTCTGTGAGGCCGGTCCAGCACCTCCTCATCCTCCTCCTCCACCAGCACCTCCTCCTCCTCATCCAGCACCTCCTCCTCCAGCACCTCCTCCTCCTCCAGCACCTCCTCATCCAGCACCTCCTCCTCCTCCAGCACCTCCTCATCCAGCACCTCCTCCTCCTCATCCAGCACCTCCTCCTCCAACACCTCCTCCTCCAGCACCTCCTCCTCCAGCACCATCATCACCACTGGACCAGAACCAGCTGGTCTTGTACCTAATGAAGTGGCAGCGTGTTGATGTAAATGTTCTCACTTTGCAGAGGAGATGATGAGGGACGAGTCCTTGTAGGCGATCAGGTAGCTCTGGTTCTCTGGGTTATGGACGGTCACCTGGAACACAACAACACAACGACACAACGCACTGTGACTGGTGGAGGCAGGAGCAGTGGGAGGGGCTTAATGAAGTGAGCAGTGGGAGGGGCTTAATGAGGTGGGCAGTGGGAGGGGCTTGTGTGGTCTTACACTCTCCAGGACCCGTAAACACCTCTCCGCTCCCCACAGAGACGACACCAGCTTGTCCTTCTCGTCCTCACGGTTCAGGTTATTGACACATTCCTTCACTGAGACAGAGGACAGAGACGTGAGACGGACGTGAGACGGACGTGAGACGGACCAGTCAGCTGGGACTAGTAGGGAGACGCCATGTCTGACCTTTATCTACGATGTGGTCCAGTCCTCCCAGAAGACGGAGCTCCTCCTTGAACCAGTCTCCTGCTCGCTTTGACGTCAGAGACAGAAGCGTCTCCATGGCTAGATGACCCGTCTAGAGGACAGAGGACAGAGGACAGCTGATGGTTCTATTCTACATGGACAAGAGGTAGAAGAAGACAGAAGGAGAAGAAGAGCGCCCCACAGTGTCCCATAGTGTCCCACAGTGTCCCAGAGTGTCCCATAGTGTCCCACAGTGTCCCAGAGTGTCCCATAGTGTCCCACAGTGTCCCAGACTGTCCCATTGTGTCCCACAGTGTCCCACAGTGTCCCGTACCGTGATGTTCTGCAGGTCCAGGTGTTTGTTGTGGACCGTGTCACACAGCTTCCTGATCTTCTCCTTCATCTTAGCGATCTCTCTGGCGCTGAACTGGACCGTGTTGTCCATCCCTGTCCCGGTCCCGGTCCCGCCCCCCTGGTCCTGGTCCAGCTCCAGCAGACGGATCATGAGGTCTAGACAGGACCGGTCCAGGTCCATGTTCAAGCGGTCCCTGCTCAGGATGTACATGAGGGAGGCGGTGCACAGAGCCAGGTTCTGCAGAGACCAGAGAGGACAGTCATTAGTCCCCCCCACCTCTACCCCTCTAACCTGTGGACGGACGGGTGAGTCCGGTTCCTCTGGGGGGACCTACCGGGTGCTGAGGGGCGTCGTTGAGGGTCTTGAAGACCTGGGCCACCTTCCCTCTGGCCCGGAGGTGCATCCTGAAGCTGGGCATGGCACACCTGGTGGCCAGGCTGATCACACTGAGGACACAACACAACACAACACAACACAACACAACATCAGTGTGACCCAGAACCCAGACGGGACCGACCCAGATGTGCACAGCCTCATCCCCTCCATGTCCTAACTGGGCTCCCTACAGACCGCGTGGGGTCCAGGTCTCACCTAAGGCATCGTGTGTTGAGAGGCTGTCCACTCTTCAGCCCCGTCGCCAGGTACTCGAAGTCATCGGTGAACTCCTGGTTCTCTCCAAACTCCACCACGTCGTTGAAGTGCTTGACGTGTTGAACCACCGTGTAGAGCTGGGAACAGATCCCAGACGTTAGAGTATAAAAGCAGGAGGTGACAGGACACATGAAACCTTCACATCCATCCACAAACATCACCTGTTTAAATGTCTCCGATCTGTTTCATCTTGGTTTTCAGGTCGTCTTTAAACCAATTAGTCCGTTAACGTTGTGGCTGCATGAGCAGCTAAGTTAATTCAGACTGTAAAGAGTTACACTGAAATGAACCTGTTCGGTCCAAGTCACATGACCAGTTTACGACCACGTAGCATCAAGACGCTTCTGAGTCTGTTTCTAAACTTCAGCCTATAGATCAGGTTTTAACTAGTGTTTCTAGACCAAGTAAAACTAGACTGGTCCTAAATAACTGAGTCTTTTTCCTGAATGTTGTCGTCATGTTTGGTTCACGGAGGAGTCTAGTGATCTGGGACCACTAGACTCTAGGACCACTAGACTCTGGACTCTGGGACCACTGGACTCTGGACCCTGGGACCTCTAGACTCTGGGACCACTAGACTCTGGGACCACTGGACCCTGGGACCTCTAGACTCTGGGACCACTGGACTCTAGACTCTGGGACCACTAGACTCTGGGACCACTGGACTCTGGACCCTGGGACCTCTAGACTCTGGGACCACTAGACTCTGGGACCACTAGACTCTGGACTCTGGGACCACTGGACTCTGGGACCACTAGACTCTGGGACCACTAGACTCTAGACTCTGGGACCACTAGACTCTGGGACCTCTAGACTCTGGGACCTCTAGACTCTGGACTCTGGGACCTCTAGACTCAGGGACCTCTAGACTCAGGGACCTCTAGACTCTGGGACCACTAGACTCTGGACTCTGGGACCACTAGACTCAGGGACCTCTAGACTCTGGGACCACTAGACTCTGGGACCACTAGACTCTAGACTCTGGGACCTCTAGGACCACTGGACTCTGGGACCACTGGACTCTGGACCCTGGGACCACTAGACTCTAGGACCACTGGACTCTGGGACCTCTGGACTCTGGGACCCTGGGACCACTAGACTCTGGGACCACTGGACTCTGGGACCTCTAGACTCTGGGACAACTGGACTCTGGGACCACTGGACTCTGGACCCTGGGACCACTAGACTCTAGGACCACTGGACTCTGGGACCTCTGGACTCTGGGACCTCTGGACTCTGGGACCCTGGGACCACTAGACTCTGGGACCACTGGACTCTGGGACCTCTAGACTCTGGGACAACTGGACTCTGGGACCACTGGACTCTGGACCCTGGGACCTCTGGACTCTAGGACCACTGGAATCTAGGACCACTGGAATCTAGGACCACTGGAATCTAGGACCACTAGACTCTGGGACCACTAGACTCTAGGACCACTGGACTCTGGACCCTGGGACCTCTAACTCTGGGACCTCTAGACTCAGGGACCTCTAGACTCTGGGACCACTAGACTCTGGACTCTGGGACCACTAGACTCAGGGACCTCTAGACTCTGGGACCACTAGACTCTAGACTCTGGGACCTCTAGGACCACTGGACTCTGGGACCACTGGACTCTGGACCCTGGGACCACTAGACTCTAGGACCACTAGACTCTAGGACCACTGGACTCTGGGACCTCTGGACTCTGGGACCCTGGGACCACTAGACTCTGGGACCACTGGACTCTGGGACCTCTAGACTCTGGGACCACTGGACTCTGGGACCTCTAGACTCTGGGACAACTGGACTCTGGGACCACTGGACTCTGGGACCTCTGGACTCTGGGACCTCTGGACTCTGGGACCTCTGGACTCTGGGACCCTGGGACCACTAGACTCTGGGACCACTGGACTCTGGGACCTCTAGACTCTGGGACAACTGGACTCTGGGACCACTGGACTCTGGACCCTGGGACCTCTGGACTCTAGGACCACTGGAATCTAGGACCACTGGAATCTAGGACCACTAGACTCTGGGACCACTAGACTCTAGGACCACTGGACTCTGGACCCTGGGACCTCTAACTCTGGGACCTCTAGACTCTGGGACCACTGGACTCTGGGACCACTGGACTCTGGGACCACTGGACTCTGGGACCACTGGACTCTGGGACCACTGGACTCTGGGACCTCTAGACTCTGGACTCTGGGACCTCTAGACTCTGGGACCACTGGACCCTGGGACCTCTAGACTCTGGGACCACTGGACTCTAGACTCTGGGACCTCTAGACTCTGGGACCTCTAGACTCTGGGACCACTGGACTCTGGACCCTGGGACCTCTAACTCTGGGACCTCTAGACTCTGGGACCACTGGACTCTGGGACCACTGGACTCTGGGACCTCTAGACTCTGGGACCTCTAGACTCTGGACTCTGGGACCTCTAGACTCTGGGACCACTGGACTCTAGACTCTGGGACCACTGGACTCTAGACTCTGGGACCACTGGACTCTGGAGTCTGGGATCTCTAGACTCTGAACTCTAGGACCTCTAGACTCTGGGACCACTGGACTCTGGACTCTGGGACCACTGGACTCTGGAGTCTGGGATCTCTAGACTCTGAACTCTAGGACCTCTAGACTCTGGGACCACTGGACTCTGGACTCTGGGACCACTGGACTCTGGACCCTGGGACCACTGGACTCTGGACTCTGGGACCACTGGACTCTGGACTCTGGACCCTGGGACCACTAGACTCTAGGACCACTAGACGGCTAAAATGAAGAGATGAGAACACCACCAATGGTTTGGTTTTTACCTCCTTGTGTTCTTTGCGACATTTGAGCGTAGTGACGGGGTCCTGGTAGAGGTCCGTGGGGAGCGTGACGCATTTAGTGACCTTGGGAGGAGGAGGAGGAGCCTTGAACACACCATCATCCTTCTGAGAGTCGGGGGCCTCCTTGCCGGGCCCCCCAGCCGCTCCTCCGGCCGAACCCCCGGCCGACGCCTGGACAGACGGAGGCAGGAGCAGTCAGACATCTGTACTGTGTATGAGGAGCAGCATGACTCTACATGGACATGTGAACTTACAGCCGTGGCCGGAGCCTTGGAGAGGAAGGCCGGGGGGGGCTCCTCTTCACTCTCTACCGTCCAGTGTCTGGCGTTGTACACCGCTTTGGTGGGAGACTGGAAGACACACAGGAAATAAGACTTCAGACTGGTCCTCCTCCACAAACAAACATTCACTGTGAGTGAAATACATGAGTTTAATGGGAACATCTGACATGTCAGTCAGCAGTTACTATGTTACTGAAGAGGAAGAAGAAGATGATCAAGAACAAGAACAAGAAGGAAGAAGAAGAACAAGATGAAGGTGAAGAAGATGGAGGTGAAGAAGAAGAAAAAGAAAAAGAGGAAGAACAAGAAAAGAAGAAGAACAAGATAAGAAGAAGAGGAAGAAGAAGATGGAGGTGAAGAAGAAGAGGAAGAAGAGGAAGAACATGAAGAAGAGGAAGAAGAAGAAAGTGAAGAACATGAAGAACATGAAGAAGAAGAAGAAGAAAAAGAAGGAGAAGAGGAAGAGGATGGAGGTGAAAAAGAAGAAGAGGAAGAAGAGGAAGAACATGAAGAGGAAGAAGAGGAAGAAGAAGAAGAAAGTGAAGAAGATGAACGTGAAGAAGAAAGTGAAGAAGATGAAGAAGAAAAAGAAGAAGAAGAAGAGGAAGAAGAAGAAGGTAAAGAAGAAGAAGAGGAAGAGGAAGAAGAAGAAGGTAAAGAAGAAGAAGAGGAAGAAGAAGAAGAAGAAGAAGAAGAAGAAGAAGAGGAAGAAGAAGAGACTTCACCTTCTCTCTGTTTCTAAACTATGAAACAAGTAAACTGGTTTAACCCAGTCCGGACTGACGTCCCCCTCCCCCGTGTGGACAGGACAGTCCCTATGACCCATGTCCCTCTGATAAACAAATAAAACAGAGTGAGGGTCTCCATGGAAACAGAGGGAGACGGGTGGAGGACAACTGGATGGACGTTAAACTGGTGGCGTCCGCCAGCGTTGATCAAACAGCAGGACGCTCTCTCGTCTCTGGCTCGT
>NC_061785.1:347500-385000 GCF_022458985.1 Mugil cephalus | reverse complement strand
GTTGCTGCCACATATGATCCTTCAGGATGTTTCTGGATGTAAATGACTGAATCCATGGAGGAGCCTGGTAATAAGAGCAGGTGGGTTTATCATCACTGATACTGATCAGTGTGGGAGGACCAGTGTCCACGCGTTTGATGAATCCTACACACATTTTAACTTTCATTCCTACGGTGGAATTGAGAAGCTTTTCTACGCACGGTTTGATAAATGAGGCTCCTGGTCTGGACCCAACTTTTCCTCCTCCCACCTCAGAACCTGGCGTCTCCACACTCCAACGTGGATTTGTCTCTGAAATGTCCTCGCTCTGCTCTGCAGCAGCATCCAGACATGTCTCCGGCCAATTAACCCACAATGACTTAAGTTAAATCCCAGAGGTGCGCTTGTTTTTCTACGCGCTGGTTTGTAGAACCGGCTCATTATTCTGACTCAGGTGTCTGACTGGCTTCCTCTTCAGGACTTTCAGGACTTGTGTGAAGATCCACTGATGTTTTTGGATCATTCTAAGGAAGAAACCTTGATAATCAGCTCATAGAAAAAGAAATGATGTTGACTCAAAGAATAAAGTGACTGGATCCATTTTTTTACCTCTGACCTTTATAAGCTGTTGTAACTTCATGTGCAAACGTGCAATAATTTCACTACGTTCACTAACAGTGACTCATTATTATGTGTGAATGGAGGCATCGTCATGTCATGTTATGTTTTATATTCTGCACATTTTTCATCTTTTCTTCTATTCTATTGATACTGACTGATTTATTTTTTTAAATCTCCTCCGTCTCCTTCATCGTCTGGAGATAAATCTTAGATCCAGATCGAAACAAAAGCAGCAGCATCAGGATTTAAAAAGTCTGACGATCACAGACGTGTTTCTCAGTAACTTCAGAAGAACTTCTTAACACTAATATTCACATTATTCACACGAGACGAATCTCTGACATGTTTAGTAGAGACGATGTTTATGTCCTAAGTGAGTGAACATGTCTGGCTTCATAAATAATGTCCCATAAACGCTCAGGGAAAAAGAACCGTGCTGGAAGAAAAGGTGAATTTATTTATTGATTACTGATAATTGTTTTTGCTGAACAGCCTTTAATTCAATCAGTGGATCCATCACCTCTGTTCCTTGTGCTACTGTATTTAGACCGACTCGATACCGATGCTGATCCGTTTGTTGCTGTCACTCTAAAAGTTGTTAATAATACGTGGATGTAATTTGCTTGATACTGACGTGTAAAAACTTCACGGTACAGCTGCTGTTCTAGTCTCCAAAGAAAGAAGGAAAATATGTGACCACAGCTGAACTATGTTGTGACCTTATCAAACTTAAAGCTCACAAAGCTTTTAACAGTTTGTAAAGACACCAGCTGCATCATTCTAATCTTTGAAATAAAAGTGCAACTTGGTGCAGATATTTAAATTAAATCATTTCAGTGTATAAACAGAAAAGTCACATTATACCTACTATACATTATACAGAAAAAGCAGCAGCAGCAGCAGCAGAGCGTGATATGTGTGGATCAATAGTGGGACAGTGATTGATAACACGGCAGAAAGCAGTTAGAAGACAGGTGGGACATCTCTGGTCATTTGGAGACATTTTGGATTCAAATTGTTGGACGTGGAGCAGAAGGAGATTGTTTGTTGCGGCGTCCATGTCCCACCGGCTCCGGGCGACAGCGAGACATAACGGAGGCTTAACTTATGTTTAAAGTTGAGTTTTGGTGGTTCAATAATTACTTTTTGTGAAATCAGTGAATCATTGTGTTTAATCGTGATTTCTTTTTTCCAGCCCTATGTAAAGTATTTCCACATGACTACAGCTCTGCAGGCTCCTGTTCACCTGACAAATATATAGGACCAGGGGACCATGGGACAACGGGACCAGGGGACCAGGGGACCAGGGGACCATGGGACCATGGGACCATGGGACCATGGGACAACGGGACCATAGGACCATGGGACCATAGGACCATAGGACGATAGGACCATGGGACCAGGGGACCATGGGACAACGGGACCATAGGACCATGGGACCATAGGACAACGGGACCATACGACCATAGGACCATAGGACCAGGGGACCACGGGACCATAGGACCATGGGACCATGGGACCATACGACCATGGGACCATACGACCATGGGACCATGGGACCAGGGGACCAGGGGACCAGGGGACCAGGGGACCAGGGGACGATAGGACCATGGGACCATAGGACGATAGGACGATAGGACCATAGGACCATGGGACCAGGGGACCATGGGACCATGGGACCATAGGACGATAGGACGATAGGACCATGGGACCATGGGACCAGGGGACCAGGGGACCAGGGGACCAGGGGACCAGGGGACCATGGGACCATGGGACAACGGGACCATAGGACCATGGGACCATAGGACAACGGGACCATACGACCATAGGACCATAGGACCATAGGACGATAGGACCAGGGGACCAGGGGACCAGGGGACCATGGGACCATAGGACCATGGGACCATACGACCATGGGACCATGGGACCATGGGACCAGGGGACCAGGGGACCAGGGGACCAGGGGACGATAGGACCATGGGACCATGGGACCATAGGACGATAGGACCATAGGACCATAGGACCATGGGACCAGGGGACCATGGGACCATGGGACCATAGGACGATAGGACGATAGGACGATAGGACCATGGGACCATGGGACCAGGGGACCAGGGGACCAGGGGACCAGGGGACCATGGGACAACGGGACCATAGGACCATGGGACCATAGGACAACGGGACCATACGACCATAGGACCATAGGACCATAGGACGATAGGACCATGGGACCATGGGACCATGGGACAACGGGACCATACGACCATAGGACCATAGGACCATAGGACGATAGGACCATGGGACCAGGGGACCATGGGACAACGGGACCATAGGACCATGGGACCATAGGACAACGGGACCATACGACCATAGGACCATAGGACCATAGGACGATAGGACCAGGGGACCAGGGGACCATGGGACCATAGGACCATGGGACCATACGACCATGGGACCATAGGACAACGGGACCATAGGACAACGGGACCAGGGGACCATAGGACCATAGGACAACGGGACCACGGGACCATGGGACCATGGGACCACGGGACCACGGGACCATGGGACCAGGGGACCAGGGGACCAGGGGACCAGGGGACCATGGGACCAGGGGACCAGGGGACCAGGGGACCATGGGACAGCTGGACAACAGTGTTACACATGTGGTACAAAGTGAATCTGAGGATATATGCGATAGTTCGGGCTAATGGATCAGATCGGACGGGTTCTAATAAAAAATCTGATATCCAATCCAGCCATTTTGGCCTGGATCGGACCCGATACCGATCCAGTGGATCCGATCGGACCATCTCTAAACAGTAAAGACTCATGAGGGATGAGAAACCAGGAGGAGGAGGAGACACCAGGCCTGTGGAAGCAGTGATGGGATCAGAAAGTGGAGCTCGATGTCTGGGTGAATGAGCAGGGAGCCGCTGGGCTACCAGGCCTCTGAGTGACTGAGTTCTTTATCTTGACTTTTTACTCGACCTACTTTCCAGTTGTGCTGCATCAACAGAAACCAGGTCTGATCAGAGCAGAGACGCTCAGACGTTTCCTGTCGGTCACCATGAAAACAACCAGAGACTTCACTCGTGTTTTTTTTTTCCTTCAAGCACTAGAAAAGTTTTCTGCTACAGATCTGGGCCTCGATGCGACTTCCTGGTTCATCTCAGACTCTAAAGGATCTTTTATAACTGCAGGACTAGACCCAGTAACCTTCATGCGTAGCCTGCACCAGTGTTTGGTATTTACACTAGTACCTCATCAGTCTGGCTCACTATCTAACACCATCCACACACTTTCAACAATTAAACCTTCACAGAATTTCATGAGAACAAATGTCTGTATCTCCAAAACCTCTTCAGTTAATCAAGTTGATGAATTAAAACATGGTGCAGATGGAGACGCAGCCGCTACCACAGCTAGCAGCTAGCAGCTAGCCACACTCCTGGGGAAGTGGACCTCTGCTACGACGCTAGGGTCTACGTTAATTAACACAGAAACATAAACTGTGGACAAGTCTTCCTCCAATCAACTGTCCTCATTGGTTCCAGAGGTTTGTGGTGTCTCCTCCGTCTTCTCCCTCCAGCTCCTCAGTTTCTCGGTCAGACTTTTTAAATCCTGATCAGAGTTGGAGCTTCTGTCCAGATCTGGACTCAGATTTAACACCAGAGGACGAATAAACTCAGCTCTAGCTGCAGAACATCGATAATAAATTAAATTAAGTTCAAGCACCAATCGCTGACAGTAGGAAGGAATAATAACATCAGTGTCTGTCCTCCATCCGTTGGAGGATGTGGACATGGACATGGATTTTGTAAAAGGTATCGAGACAATTTGTGTTGTTATTGATGCTATAGAAATAAAATTGACTTAAACTGAATTCAAACCTGTTGTTCAGAACACAGACCGGTTTCTGCAGCCTGAACAGCTTCAACATGAAGGAAACCAGGGATACGATCCGATCTGATAGTTGATGTCCTGAAGTTTGTCTCCCGGACACAACGAAAAACATTTCTTTGAACAGAGAGAAGGAGACTGGACTGATCAGGACGTCCAGGCTGTTCATGTTTGAGTTTAATCTACAGATTTATTAAAGTCAAGTTGGTCCGCAGGTCCAGGCCCTAGACCAGGTCCAGGTCCAGGTCCAGGTCCTAGACCAGGTCCTAGACCAGGTCCAGGTCCAGGTCCAGGTCCTAGACCAGGTCCAGATCCAGGTCCTAGACCAGGTCCAGGTCCAGGTCCAGATCCTAGACCAGGTCCTAGACCAGGTCCAGGTCCCGGTCCCGGTCCAGGTCCTAGACCAGGTCCAGATCCAGGTCCTAGACCAGGACCAGGTCCAGGTCCAGGTCCAGTCCATTACTAAGTGTCAGTTTCAGATCGACACAGAGTGAGTAAGGTGAACTAAGGAGGTTTGGAGACACAGACATTTGTACGACGCTTGAAAGATTCAGCCTCCATTGTTGAAAGTGAAGCAGGAAGCGGAAACAGAAATGAACCCGACTGATAAAAAGACACAGCGCCCCCTAGTGTTTGGGTGGAGTTGTTAGAGACGTCTGAGAGATGAACTCGTTACCTGTGCTGCTGCTGCTGCTGCTGCTGCTGTTGTTGAAGAACCGAGCTGTGTCTTCCACCAGCCGGGGTTGGCTCATCCACGAGGCCCCTCGGCTGGACCCCAACGCCTGAGACCCTCCCTGCAGGCTGGACCGGCTGCCCCCGTCCAGAGACAGCCCCGGCCTCTGGGCCCGGGGAGGCTCTGCTGAGGCCGGCTTGGCGGGGGACGCCTTGCTGCCGCTCCGGGACGACACCGGTTTGGACTCCTCGTCGCTGTCAAAGCCGAACGGATCGTCCAGGCCGTCCCCGCAGGGACGAGGCCTCTTGTACACCTCCAGGACAGAGTCGTTTTTGGGGGCCCCGGAACGCTTGGAGCCCACCTTGGCCTTGTAGGTGGTGTCGCCCCATTTGGTGCTGAGGGTGCCTCTCTTGGTGGACAGAACCTCGTCAAACTTGGACGTGCCCTCGCCTCCCTTCCGGCTGTAGGTTTTACCGAATCTGGACGTCATTGTTGCATCTGGTTCATATTCTCTGAGAGGACGAAGAGTTCAACAGTTAATTACACTTTAATCAATCAGTGGTTCAACAGCCAATCAATCATAATCAATAATAATGATTTAATCAATAATAATCATAACCATGGTTAAATCGGGAAGAAATGTTCTGTTTAAGCAGCTGGTTTGACAAAACAAGGCTAATGTTAGCATGTCAGAGTGCTAATGACAAGCCAGCAGCGGTGCTAAGATGCTAAAGGAGGGATGTAAGGAGAAAAAATAGGATAAATGTTCATTCATTTTATTTCATTTCATTTATTTAAAAAGGACATCTTAATAGTTAATGTGACAGTGTTAGCCAGCTGGCTAATTTTCAACTCTCATCCACTTGCTAAATTTTTTTAAGAACTATTATCATATCTGTGAAAATAGTTGTTAAAAATTATAAAGCAAAAAGAGTCAATAATAATCATAATTAGTATCATGATTTCTAGTTAAACAGGAGGAGAACTGACCTGCTTAGCATGTCAGAGTGCTAATGCTAAGCTAACAGCAGCGCTATTATGGTACTGGAGGGATTTAAGGAAAAATAAACAGTGAATGTTGCAATCAATAATAACCGTTAGCATTAGCATTAGTACACACAGCAGCCGTTAGCTCCACTTTTAGCCCCCGTTAGCATTATCATTAGCATTAGCAACACTGTTAGCTCCCATTAACCCATTAGCATCAGCAAACACAGCGAACGTCAGCTCCACTTTTAGAGTGAAGCTAACAGTTAGCCCCGGAGTAGAGCTAACGACTGCTGTGTTTGTATTAGCATTAGCATCACTAAAGCCGTCACTAAACAGACCAGCTAGCCTGAAGCTAACAGCTAACAATAACTACAAACTGGCACCGCGGCGAGCAACAACAACCGGTGCCCCCAGGTCCTCCCCGCGTCCCTCGGCCCTCCCCGTCCCCAGGGCCGCTTCCAGCCGGTGTATTTCGTGACTACCTCCCGTACTTGGTGAGCTGAAGGGCCGATCCGCTCCGCCCCGGCCTCCGTTTGGATCCTAGCGGGAGGACCGGGCTTCCTTCCCCGGACTCAAGCTGCTCCTTGTCGGTGTAAACAAGGCCGAGCGGCGGCCTTCAGCTCCGGATCAGCGCGGTTCTAACTCAACGGGGGGACCGGGGTCCAGGTCGCCGCTTACAGATCCATCTGAGCCACAAAGCTGCGTTTTTACATCTAATTCCGACTCGATTGTCTCCTCCAGGCTGAGACTCCCCCGCTGCGTCAAGTTACCCGGAAACACCGGAGCAGGACCGGACACCGGAAACCGGGGACCGGAGGCTGAGCCTACAAATTAAAGGCTTTCACCAAACTCACCAAATTAACTGTAAAGCGCTTTAAGTCCATTAACCCTCAAATTATTTATCTTTGGAGTCAGTTTCATTTAATTTCCATTCAGTGTTTAACATCTCTAGCTACACACACACACACACACACACACACACACACACACACACATAGATATATACACTTTTTTTTTGCTTCATATTAAATAACTTTTCAGAATCAGAAACAGAATTAGAATTTATTGATCCCAGTGGGATATGATTGTACATAGTGAGTCCAGAGTCCAATAAATACAAGTATATGACGTGAACATGAGTTGTTGCACAATACCAGTATAAATATGGATTATTGACGGAGGAGCTGTGCAGGGTGATGTCCTCAGGCAGGAACGACTCCCTGTGACTCTGTGGGTCATCGTGGCTTAAAGAACTGTTTCACCAGCACGTCATCGAGTCATGGACCCAGGCCCTGACATAATATGTGTGATTATTCTTGATAATAGTTGTGATAACTAGTGTCTCATACTAAATATTATAGATAACAGAAAATGCTTATTATTGTATTCACTTATTTTAATTCTCTTATTTTATAATTCTTGTTAATATTGTGTATATTATATTGACAGATTATATTTTTATTGTTTTGTGTTTTTTATTATCAGATCTTAGAAATCACAGTGAACACTTGCTAGTGATGAAGAATCGGCTGGAGGAAAAATTAGGTTTTAATGAGGTTTAATTGATTAGAGCAACTTCATTCTCCCAGAAATATAAATCATGCATGAAGAGGACAGTCTGATTTCTTTTCTCTTCATCTGTAAACAGGTCCACAGGACGTCTGGTGGCTTTACATGCAACTGAACGATCGTATCATTCTAGAGAAACAGAGGTTTTTATTTAAAGAAATGAAATGAAAGTGATTTTAATAACAGCATAAATGAAATGATCCATGAATGAGCAGAAAGACTCAAGACGTCTCTAGTTCAGAGAGTTGGACAGTTTGATGTCCCCACTCAGTCCATCTGTCTTCATTAACTCAGGACCATGTCGTTGGATGTTGGCGTCTTTGTCCCAGCTTCCAGACCTGCTGTGAACCAGGCCTCTTGTTCTTCAGATGTGCTGGTGTAGACCTGTGGGGGGACTAATTACTTCCTGTCACCACAGACACGGGGGCAGGTAAGACCCTGAGAGGGAGGGGACTCCTGGTGCACAGGTGAGGGCACAGCCTCTCAGTGAAGGTGTGGCTGAAGGTGTGGACCAGGGTGTCCGTGTCCGGGTCGGAGAAGGTGAGTGTCCCTCCGTCCCAGTCCAGCTGGACCCTGACCCTCCTGAGCTTGTCCCTGATGCTGAGGCTGGTGTACCTGTCCTTGGGGCTGAACGCTCGGTATCCCAGACCGTTGAACTCCACACTCCAGACCGTGGAGCCCACGAAGCTCTGCCTGCAGCCGGACTCCACCACCACCCCCAGCTCCCAGTCCTTGTTGTTCCCCACCTCCACGTCCCAGCTGTGCGTCCCCGAGTCAAAGCCGGAGCCCAGGACTGAGTCCCAGTACTCAAACCTCTCGGGGTTTTCTGGAAGCTGCCGTCTCTTCCCTCTCCTCACGCTGCTCAGATCCTCCCCCAGCATCAGCTCTGGATTGGCCGTGTTAGGATCCAGAATGACAGGAGTGTAGGAGACCAGGTCCTTCATGTTGTTCCAGATGTTGAAGGCCAGGTTGCCCAGATGTTTGGCCTGGTCTATCAGAGCTCCTGAGGGCAGCTGTGGATCATCCAGCAGGGGGCAGCGCTGGACTCTTTCCACTGCAGCCTTGTAGTTGTTGAGGAATGAGACGTCTTCAGCTCTCAGCTCCTCCTCTGTGGCTCTGACTGTGTCTGAAAGAGCTGCTATCTCTCTGCTCAGAGCCTCCATCTTCTCCTTCATCATCTGACTCTTCTGCTCCTCTTCCTCCCTCAGTGCAGCCATCCTGGCCTCCTCTTCCTCTGCTAGAAACTGGTGAAGCTTCTTGAACTGCTCCTTAATCTGCCTCTCTGTGTGTCGGGCCTGGACCTTGATATGTTGAGCCGTGTGATTAAAGACGACTCTGACTTCCTGGAGGAGCTGTAGCTTGTCCTGTAGAGGCCTCACGGAGGTCTGGAGCTGCTCCCTCTGGTCCCGGGCCATTTCATCGATGGGTCTGAATCTGTGCTCAGCGTGTTTTTCTGAATCTCTGCAGACGATGCACACCGGCTGCTGGTGGTTCAGACAGAACAGTTTGAGTTTCTCGGCGTGCAGCCTGCAGAGGAGCTCCGGACCAGACGACGCTCTCTGACCTCGGTCCTGCAGAAAGGCCTCGCACAGGTTCTTCAGGGCCAGGTTACGAGGCGGCTCGCTCCACGGAGACACGGCTCGACACACCGGACACTCCTGGACCAGCTTCCTCCTCCACCAGCTCTGCAGACAGACCCGGCAGAAGCTGTGGCTGCACCACAGCAGAACAGGATCTTTGAAGATGTCGTGGCAGGCGGGACAGCAGAGGTCCTCCTCACACTGGGACGCCATGTCCCTGGTCACCTCGACCTAAACCTCCGTCTCCTCTCGTCTCGTTTTAACTTCCCTTCTCTGTCAGGATCAAGGATCAACCAGCTGTACTTCCTTGTAGTCAGGTGAGTCAGAGAGTGGGCGGAGCTATGAGTCAGAGGAAACTCCAGGTACAAACACCATCCACACATCACATGACCAGAGAATCATTGTTTCATACCGGCTCACTTTGTCGCAACTACATCTGTTGAATCTGAACGTTTTCCACAAACCAAGAGTTTTCATTTCAAGCTTCAGACGTTTAACTGAAGCTGAGGAGTAAAAATAATCCTACGTCTGTAAGAAGGAGAAACAGGATCATCAGGTCCGACCTGTTCACACAAACCATGCAACGACATGTAAAGGTTCCTTGCATGTTTAGGTCCAAATGTTTGCGCATGTTGTGTGTTTCTGTGACGTGTCTTGTTTTCTACGTCATGCTGCTCCACCTTAAATAACCTCACCAGGACAAATACAGTCTTCTGAATCTGAATGTGACAAAGAGACGCGGGACTCAACAGGAAGAGGAGTCCAACTCATTCACAGGAGAAACAAGCCTTTAAAAGACTAAACTAAAAAGTCTTAAACTAAACAATAAATAATCCTTCCTTTCCAGCTGTTCATGGTTGTGATCCAGTGGTGGGTAGAGATCCATTTAATTAAGATTTTAATTAAAACCAGGCGTCAACACTTAGACGTGGATCATATGCAGGTGTTGATGAAGGTCTAAACTCAGCCTGCAGCTTCATGGCCCTGAACTCTACTACAGATGTAGTTTTGCTAATAGGTGCTTCTAAATACTTTACATTAGACACTAAAGGTTCGGGTTTGGTCAAAAAGTGAAAACTGATGAAGCATCGAAACATCTGCAAGAGTCAAGATGCAAAAATCTTAACAAATGAAGGTCTGAGTCAAGAAAAGAGAGAATGAAAGCTGGTTTCTGTACGGTGGGCTCTGGGGCTCTGGGGCTGATGGTGGTGGTGAGGAAGGAGTGATGAGGCTCTTCAGTCTGTTGGTGATGAGGATGATGATGGTGATGAGGAAGGAGTGATGAGGCTCTTCAGTCTGTTGATGATGAGGATGATGAGGAGGAGCATGTCTCTGTTTCTGGGGGCAGTCAGGTCATGTTGGCAGAGATCCTCAGAGTTACTGAGGAGCTTTAAGCCTGGCTCAGATCCCTGCGTGGCACGTTGAGCCGGCATCAGACTGGGTTACTGCACCGCAACACGCCACCAAAACTCCACAAAAACTACACAAAAGCCGCACATAAACTCCGCCAGCAGACGCTGAGAAGCTGGCAGAGGTTCCAAGAGACACCTGCAGCGTCCAGGCTTCACACAGCTCCGGAGAAAACAGAGACAATCAGCAGATACCAGGCCTGGCAGAGAGGAGGAGGAGGAGGAGGAGGAGGAGGAGGAGGAGGAGGAAGAGGAGGAGGAGGGGGAGGAGGGGGAGGGGGAAGAGGAGGAGGAGGGGGAGGAGGGGGAGGGGGAGGAACAAGAGGGGGAGGAAGAGGAGGATGGGGAGGACAAAGAGAAGGAGGAGGAAGAAGATGAGGAGGAGGAGGAGATCACTGTTCTTGAGATTCGTTGATGTTAAATGTCTCTACATGTATCTGACACTGCCTGAAAAATAAAAGTTGACACAGAGATATAACTTCTCAACTTTTTATTTTGTGACTTTCGCATCTGGATTCTTTAAAACTAGATAAAATGTTTCTCACACATCATTTACAAGTCTTTGATGTATTTTACTTTGAAGTTTGTGCGGAAGTACGGTAGACGTTACTTTTACTTTGAAATATGAAACTGGAAACAGTCGGTGTCGGCTAGCTTGACGCTAGCTTGCAATGCTTGTTAAACATCATTTAAAATGAAATAACATGGCAGCTTGATGCCAGCTTGACGCTGTATTTCCACTAGTTCAAAGCAAGCTCGACGCTAGCTTTCTGCTAGCTTTCTGCTAGCTCAACGGAAGCTCGACGCTAGCTTTCTGCTAGCTCAACGGAAGCTTGACACTAGCTCGACGCTAGCTTGACACTAGCTCGACGCTAGCTTGACACTAGCTCGACGCTAGCCTTTCGCTAGCTTGACACTAGCTCGACGCTAGCTCGGCGGAAGCTTGACACTAACTTTCCGCTAGATTGACACTTACTTAACGTATCTTATTTTAATAATTTCACCTTTATCCGTCAATTGAAAACAAGTTCTCATTTGCAAAGACGACCTGGGCCAGAGGCAACAAACAAAAAATACGTGAACACACAAGAAGTTGCACAACTGATTAGAAGATAAAAGCCATTTTAACAGTACAGGATGTAAAAAGTGTTCGGGCGATCAGGAACAGGAACAGTGGACATGGACCAGATAGTTTGACGCTAGCTTGACGGAAGCTTGACGGAAGTTGGGCGGAAGTTGGACGCTTGTTTCACTGAATATTGACGCTGGTTTGACTGAGGTTTGACTGAGGTTTGACTGAAGATTGACGCTAGTTTGACGCTAGTTTGACGGCAGCGGGTTGGACGGACTGAGCCGAACTGTGTGAGTAAACCGGAGCTTTACCGGAGCTTTACCGGGCCACGCACCGATCACGGGCCGATAAAGGAGCGATTATCGGTCAGGACCCGGGGAGATTATCGGCCCATCCGTGTTTCTGTAGTTACTGGTTTTTATTGCGTCTGTGGCGACATCTCAGGATGTTTACAACTTTATCCATGAGCGTGTCTGCTCTTGTTTTTATTAAGCTGCGGGTCTTTCCTAAACTTAACTACTAAGTACTTAGTAAAAAGGTGTTTAAAACTTATTCAGACCTGGTTATAGACTGAAGTCTGAGTGGACTGTCCTCTCAAAGATAGACACTAGATAAACTCCTTCACTGTAAAACTTTAAAGCTTAATCAACTCATATATTTTCTCTTTAATTTGGTTTAGTTTGGTTTGTTTCAACTAGAAATGTCAAATTTATACTTTCAAGTTAAAGATTCACTGGCTCAGAGGTCATTATATTAAATGTATGCGTTGATGGAAGTATTTTTTGTTTTTGTGGACGTTATTTGTTTATTCTGAAGGTTTTGTGAGCGTTTAGGTGTTGGACTATAACATTTATTGTGATGTAAAGTTTACCTGGTGTCTCTCCATTGAGAACTAGGTTCATGACAGCTCCTCTAAAGTGAAGCTAAAGTTGGTAGAGCTCCCCCTGGTGCACTCAGATAATTACTTTATCAACAATATTTCTGTCATTTTAGGCAGTTAATGATGATGAAGAGTCGATATTTGGATAAGTTTCCTTTTAGTTATTTGATGCTATCCCTTCATGGCTTATGTCACTGTGATGTCACAGCGTTAGCTGGAGGCAAAACAGAGGGAAGCTTGAGGCAAACACAGTCACTGTCAACCAGGAACTGTTGTTCTATGTTTTGGTGCCAAAACCGAAAAATCAAAAACACTTATACACTTGAAGATACTATGGTCTATGGGGAGTCGTGTTTAGTCCATATTTATATACGGTCTATGGAGGAGACGTGTTTAGTCCATATTTATATACGATCTATGGAGGAGACGTGTTTAGTCCATATTTATATACAGTCTATGGAGACGTGTTTAGTCCATATTTATATACGGTCTATGGAGGAGACGTGTTTAGTCCATATTTATATACGGTCTATGGAGGAGTCGTGTTTAGTCCATATTTATATACGATCTATGGAGGAGACGTGTTTAGTCCATATTTATATACGGTCTATGGAGGAGACGTGTTTAGTCCATATTTATACGGTCTATGGAGACGTGTTTAGTCCATATTTATATACAGTCTATGGAGGAGACGTGTTTAGTCCATATTTATATACAGTCTATGTAGGAGACGTGTTTAGTCCATATTTATATACGGTCTATGGAGGAGACGTGTTTAGTCCATATTTATATACGGTCTATGGAGGAGACGTGTTTAGTCCATATTTATATACGGTCTATGTAGGAGACGCTGTGTCCATATTTATATACGGTCTATGGAGGAGACGCTGTGTCCATATTTATATACAGTCTATGGAGGAGACGTGTTTAGTCCATATTTATATACGGTCTATGGAGGAGACGTGGTGCATTACTAACACACCTGTGAGATGTTGATCCAGATCAAACCAGCTCTGTCACTGAACTCTCTCAGGGACTTTTCAGCTGATTGACTTTCTTCCTCTTTTGTAACAACACAGATTCAAACAAATCCTGAAACTGAAAGTTGAATTGTTTGATTTTTGCGTTGATCCGTGTCACAGCTGCAGGTGAGCGAGTTGTCATAACAACTCCATACCAGACACATAAAGATCAGATGACCCCGGTCTGGTCTCTAGAGTCCAGGTGTGAACTCTGATCTGGTCTCAGGTGACCTGGGACACGTTTCTTCTGTATTTCCTGGGGGAGATGAAACATACTGATGATTGGGGATGGTGCTTCTTATTTCCAGACTGTTGTTTCTGCCTGTACTGACAGATAAGTGCCTGTCCCCCTCCATGTCCCCCTCCATGTCCCCCTCCATGTCCCCCTCCATGTCCATGTCCTGTTGCAGACTCCCTGTGATGCCCCAGGTGGGCTCGGCTGCTCGGGGTTGCGATGCCTTATGTGGACCGACAGAATCGAATCTGCGGCTTCCTGGACATCGAGGAGGCCGAGAACAGCGGCAGGTTCCTGCGCCGCTACTTCATCCTGGACTCGGAGCAGGGCAGCCTGCTGTGGTACATGGACAACCCCCAGGTATTTACTCTCCTGCTGAGCAGTGTGGCTACACTACAGCTCCAGCTAGAACTGAACAAGCTCCTCACATGAACTGTCTTCTCATAACTCTACCGGTCCAGGTGACCTTTTCAGACTCTTTTGGGATATTCAGACATATCTTAACGTGATACCTGTGAATGAAGAGGCAAACTTTTTATTCATTAGTACAAACATGTTTTAGTCTCTGCTGAGTTCTCTGACCACCAAGCAACAATCACACTCTGGACCAGTTCAGACACTGCAGAGGAGAGATGATTCAATTTTAGGAAGAATTCAACTTCTTCTTCTTCTTTTGTGATTTGGTCACTTTAATCTACTGGTCGTAGTCGAGTTACAGTGAGCGTGAACACAGGAAACAACCACAAAGCCTGAAGCAAAGACAGACAGACAGACAGACAGACAGATAGATAGATAGATAGATAGATAGATAGACAGATAGATAGACAGATAGATAGACAGACAGATAGATAGATAGATAGATAGATAGATAGATAGATAGAGATAGATAGACAGATAGATAGATAGATAACATAGATGTAGATAGATCACACAGAAGATACGATGAAGAATAGACGACAATAGATAAATAGATACTGTTCCACAGACTCTAAACTTCTTAAATCTCCTCCCAAACATCTGCTTTCACTGAAGGTCAGAACAGGAGGAAGTGGTTCTTTCACTGGGGACTATTTTCAGTGGCGGATTAATTTACATTTCTTTCTGCATGAGTGTTTTCAGACATCTGTGGCTATAGAGACAGTTATAAGAAGCAGCTTCAGAAATAGCTCACAGCGAAGACCAGAAATAAAACATCTAGAGATGAAGGACTGTGATGCTTTTAACTTTAGAATTAATTAAATTAGATTCATCACAGCCGTCAGACCAACAGGAAGTAAAACTGAAGGTTAGTAGTAGCAGTGCTGTGGTTTCCTACAGTGGGGGAAACCCTCAAACACCTCAGACACCAGGTGTGACAGGAGAGAATCAACACCTCGTTAGGGGCAGGTTGTTCGAGTCCTCTGCTCCGAGCTGAGCCTGAAGGAGTCACAGCAACAGACTGAATCCTAGAGTCTGATCCCTGTGAAGCCTGAAGACACATAAATAGCAGGTCTACTTTAAAGTGTCTCAGTGTTCACATGCTGAAAAACATCAAGACTGTAGTTTAGAAGAGCAGCTCTCTGCTCTGATAATCCTGTGACTGGACTGATGAGTCCACGGGGATGTTTTTGTGTCGTTCATGTCACTTCTGAGGAAACAAAGAACCAGAGATTCTGTCGATGATGTTCATGTTTGTGTGTTTGTGTCCAGAATCTGCCTGAAGGTGCAGAGAGGGTGGGGTCCCTCAGACTCACCTACGTCTCCATGGTGAGTCCACAGTGTGTTAGTAAATGTTAGCATGCTAGCATGCTAAGGCAGCTAACTGTCATAGCTTTGATGACATCGTACTGATAAACGTGTCGAGACGTGTGGAACAGCTACAGCTGACTTTACAACATGTTAGCGTATAGGTTGGTTCAGTGTGTGTTAGTTCAGTGTGCGTTAGTTGAGTGAGTGTTAGTTGAGTAAATGTTAGTTGCGTTAGTTGCGTGTGCGTTTGTGGTTAATATAAATCCAGCTTTGATACCAGAGCTTTTCTCCGTCTCTTGTTCAGGTCAGTGATGCAACCAAACTCAGACCAAAGGCAGAGTTCTGCTTCGGTGAGTTCCTCTTTATTCCTCCCTCTATTCTCGCTCTAAATAAATAAATAAATGAATAAATGAATGAATAAATAGCAGATAGTTGCGTCTTCATTAATCTGTGCCGTGGTAACAGTGAAGCTGGAAATCAACGCTCCAGCTTCAGTCACTCGTTTGTTTCAGACTCGTCTGTGGCTGCGGGTTTGTTTCCTGTTTGTACCTGTTGGAGTTCAAGTCCTTCCTCCCTCCTTCCTCCCTCCTTCCTTCCCCCCTTCCTCCCCCCTTTCCTCCCCTCTTAGCTTTATTTCCTCTCTTTTGTTTCATCATTTTGTGACTCAATGGGAGGAAACCGTTACGACGGCGTTTCACACACATCCTCCGGCTCTAGAATCAAACTCTATTCGTATTTTTAGATTTCCACGTCACAGTGAACGCCTCGTCTTCCTCTGTTTTCTCTTTGGCTATCAGCTAATGGCTAACGGCTAACCTGCTCTGTGTCTGCAGTTATCAATGCAGGGATGAGGAAGTTCTACCTCCAGGCCAACGACCAGCAGGACCTGGTGGACTGGATCAGCGCTCTCAACAACGCCACCAAGATCACGGTGAGCTCTGCAGCCATCAGCCCCTCAACCACTGACCTACTTCTGCATCTCACTGCATGACGCTCTGTCTTCAGCCTCAGGCCTCAGCTGTGGAAAATTACCCATCATGCCACAGAGAGAGCTCAGTCCAGGCATGAGATGCTCAGTGTGACAGGAATCGGATTAATTAGCTTCTAGTGAAGTAGAATAAATCAATAGTTGGATGTTTCTGTGCAGCAGGACGATGAGTGAGGAGCCTCTAACTGATCCTTCAGCCTTTTCCTTCAATCTGTCTGCTCTTTGACTGAAGCTACGTTAGCATCTGTTAGCATCATAGTTAGCCTCTGAGCTAACTCTGTGACCTGATTTTGTTGGTTTAATAGTGTCACCCTCAGACCTGGACGCTAACTGAATGTATGTTGGTTCCCTATAAATTAGTTCCTTATATGTTGGTTCCCTGGACGTTGGTTCCCTATAAATGAGTTCCCTATAAATTAGTTCCCTATGTGTTGGTTCCCTATAAATTAGTTCCTTATACGTTGGTTCCCTATAAATTAGTTCCCTATGCGTTGGTTCCCTATAAATTAGTTCCTTATACGTTGGTTCCCTATAAATTAGTTCCCTATAAATGAGTTCCCTATAAATTAGTTCCCTATATGTTGGTTCCCTATAAATTAGTTCCCTATAAATTAGTTCCCTATATGTTGGTTCCCTATAAATTAGTTCCCTATATGTTGGTTCCCTATAAATTAGTTCCCTATAAATTAGTTCCCTATATGTTGGTTCCCTATAAATTAGTTCCCTATATGTTGGTTCCCTATAAATTAGTTCCCTATAAATTAGTTCCCTATATGTTGGTTCCCTATAAATTAGTTCCCTATGTGTTGGTTCCCTATAAATTAGTTCCCTGTACGTTGGTTCCCTATACATTTGGTTCCCTATATGTTGGTTCCCACCTCAGCCTTTAGCTTCTCAAACATCCTGGACCAGTTTACAGGAGCGTCTGTTTATCTGCTGGTTGAGTTCCAGGTGCCGAAGGCCGGAGAAGGTCAGGCTGCTCCGTCAGAGACTCAGGAACCACTGGGAACCTCCAAACAGTGCTCGTACAGGACGGAGATCATCGCAGGAGTCCCCGTCGTCACGGCCACTCAGGTAACGCTCACCTGCAGCAACATGTCCCATCAACACCAGGTCTGAGTCTGGTCCAGGTTTTATCTCCTGAGACGGTGCCGGTGTTTAAAGAATGAAAACAAACAAACGTCTAAAAACGGAGCCTTTTTCTTTTTAAGGCAAGAATATTAATTTAATATTTATAATATAAATACACCAACGACTAAGAAATAAATGAACCAATATAATAATAATAATAATGCTATGCTAATGCTAATGCTATGCGTGGTCAGATGTTGAGTCTAATTCCAGGTGTTTCCTCATTGTTGCATCTTTAGAGGTGAAGACAAACTTCAGACAAACGTTTGTTCTTAGACATTTTGAAGCTTCACTTCCATCCATGCAGCTATAGAGCTAAGGAGGCTAAGCTAATTAAAAGCTCACTGGCCCCAGATCAGTCTGGTTACTACTGTTAGCATCATGGTCCCAGTATCTTTATACGTCGCCAGTCAACACGTCCCGTCCTGTCTGAGCTGGAATGCAGCTGTGAAGCAGCCGACGTGCAGCGGCACAGACCAGCAGCTCTGGATCAAGACAAGACTTAACACCTCTATGACTGAAGCTACGTTAGCTTCTGTTAGCATCACGGAGGCTTCCAAGCTAAGCCTGTGATCTGATTGTGTTTTATAGTGTCACCCTCAGACCGGCACGCTAACTGAATGTACGTTGTTTCTCTGTCTATTGGTCTGAGGCTACATTATCCTTTGCTAGCGGTATGGTTAGCCCACAAGCTAACTGCCGGGATGTTTGTGTCTGATGTCCTGACGTTGCCAGATGTTTGTGTCTGTGCTGCAGAACCAGAGGAGGCCTGAACGGCAGAGCGAGGCACGCCGTGAAGCGAGCTCAGCACACGCTGCCTACCTTCCCGAGGGGTTCAGAGCCGGTCAATCAAGGCTGGGTTCTGCGTCAAACAAGGAGCCGTGGTAAGACACGCTTACCGCTCTGAGAACCTCCATTTTTAAAACTACAAGCAGTCGGTCGCATCGTGAAGAAAAGAGAAAGAATCATAGATGCCTCTGGTAAAGACATGAGCGGCTCTGCACCGTCCTCCTCTATGGAAAAACGAACCCGTCCCACCACACGGACAACTCTCATTTTTTATTCACCACCACTTTTATATCTACTTATATTTCTCTCAAAGTGTTTGTAGAATAATAGTTTTGCTATGAGGCGGCTCAGTGGATCAGTGGTGGTTTAGGAACGACGCCTCACAGCGACAGGGTTCTGGTGATCATGATCCAGGAGCTTGTGTCTGTTCTCTGTTCTCAGATGAAGACGTGGAAGAGGAGGTTCTTCCAGCTGGATGAGAACAATCTGAGCTACTACAAATCTGAGCAGGTAAAGTCCAGGCGACGTCCGTGTGCAGGCAGCGGCATGAGTCTGGATTCCTGACGTGTTTTACCTGTGAACTCATCACATACCTGGACACACCCAGACTCTGTCTGTGTTCACCTCTAATCCACCGCCTGTGTCTCCGCTTCCTCTAATGTCACAGTTAATGTTCTACACAGTCACATTATTAATGACAATAATAAAAATATCACTGTCTGTCACTGTTTAACCCTCAGGTTCATTCACTCTTCAGTCATTAGGGAAAAATCTGCTTTAAAAACTGAACTGATTCATATTATTTTCTGCCTTTTTCTGCATAAATCTCTTCAGCTCTTTACAAAACTCCCACTAACAACTAATGATTCTATTATTTTGAGGATTATAACTCTTTAAATCACTTTAAACCAGTTTCATCACTTTGAGTCACTGTTGATTTTTTAAAATGAGCAGTGATCCATAAAACTAATGTTGAGGCTGGAGCATTTTATCAGATCAGCCTTAAACATAAAATACTGATTTCAATGCATTAGTAGTTTTTGAGTAACATCAGATTTAAAATTTACTTGTGAACAAAAATGTCCCATTGACTCCCATTATAACTCAGACAACACAACATAAATATTCATTCTGCAATATTAATATTAATATTAATATTAATATTAATTTGGGAGAAAGTCAGTATTTTACAACCCTTGAAAATCCTCCTGGAGTCTGTGGTAGTTTGTAAAGTGCTAAAGTGGTTTAAGAGATTTATGCAGAAATAATATTAATCAGTTCAGTTTCTGTCATTAATGACTCAGAAGGTGGTGATTTATCTGTTAGTGACAAAATGACAACGAGCTGAAGAGCAAAAATTTACCCAAATGGAGAAACATGTCTGTAGTGATGCCTGAGAGTTAAACCAGCTCCAACTTTACTGATGAACACATGAATGCATCACCTCTCCTCGTCCTCCATGGATTCGTTCTCCCGACGGGTCTGAGCGCTGCAGGTTTAATGATAATGATTAATGATTTAAAATATAAAAGCACTGGTCAGTTTAGTCTGTGGACCTCTGTGGTTTCCACAGGTAGATTTACCTGCGTCCTCCAGTCGTGAGTCATGAGGTCAGAGGACGTAGAACATTAACTCTGACGTGTCGACGGAGCCCGACACCAATGACACATGAAGTCATCACTTCTTCCTTTCATCAGTATTTTGGACCGAATGTGAGAAATGCATTGTGGGAGCTCAGCACACAGGGGTCAAATCTATGGCTCTGGGACCAAACATGGTCAGAACATCTGTAACTTACCCAGTGGTTTTTATTGAAACCAGCCGACAGACACGAGTCCAGATTACACTTTATTATTAAGAGGTTCAATTTAAAGGGGCGTTTATCAAATGTAGACACTCTCTTCATTTCCTTGTTCTTCTTGGCACTGAACCAAAAGGAAACAGTCTGGAGATGTCGTTACTTGTAGGTTGTTATTCTGTTGTGTTTCTGGTCTGACCCCTTTAGATCAAACTGGTCTGAATGTGGCTCCTGAACCAGAATGAGTTTATTATTATAAACTAGGAAGAACTGAGACTCAAGCAGTAAGTCCAGAGTTGGTACGAGCACATGTGACCTGGTCCTTCAACAAGGCTATCGAGTCTCTGCTAACGAGTCTCTGCTAACGAGCTCCATGTTAACGAGCTCCCTGTTAACGAGCTCCATGTTAACGAGCTCCCTGCTAACAGAGAATCAAGAATAGCTTATTGTCATTATGTGAGTACACAATGAAATTTTGGGCAGTAGCTCCTCGCTTAAGTACACACACGCGCACACACACACACACACACACACACACACACACACGCACACACATACATACATATATGTGTGTATCTATATATATATATATATGTATGAAGTGAGTAGGTGATACCTTGTAAACACAGAGTGGCTCTAAGAGGCTCTGATGGTTAATCTGTCACGTGTTAACGCTGATGTTGAATCTCCCACCTGAACGTCTCCAGGAGAGGGAGCCACTGAGAGTCGTCCCCCTGAAGGAGATCCTGAAGGTCCAGGAGTGCAAGCAGAGGTCAGCGGGCCGGGAGACGGGACGCTGGTTGGTTCTGAGTGGGCGTCATTAACATGTGGCCTGTGCTCTGTCCTGCAGTGAGCTCATGATGAGGGACAACCTGTTTGAGATGGTCACCACCTCCAGAACCTTCTACATACAGGTGACACACCTGGTTTACCTGGGGGGGGGTTAATGGATAACAGGGCGTCTGTGGACCGTGTCGTCACTGTCAACATCTCTACAGTCATTCACTTTATCAATTCAGTTTTCAGGTTTATCCCCGTAGCTCAGACCCTGCTACTCTGATAACACTGATGCAGGATCAGCAGATACAACAGTCTCATGTGTGTGGTTCATGTGTGTGATTGTGTTCACGTGTTGTGTTTAGAGTCCTTTTGTGTTGACTTCTTAACAGCTGTGTGTGTAGAACCAGCTTCTCACGCCTCTGGATGTTTTATTCACTTGGTGAGTGAGACTAACCCGTGTCCGTCTGGTTCAGGCCGACAGTCCAGAGGAGATGCACAGCTGGATCAAAGCCGTGTCCGGAGCCATCGTAGCTCAGCGAGGCCCAGGACGCTGCGCGAACACTGTAGGTAACTCCCACAGCAGAGCGAGGCCTTTACTGGAGGGGCTCTGTGTAGTTCATGCTTTATCTGATCCAGTGTCTGATCCAGTGTCACCACCTAGAGACAACAACACGTCACTGCAGACCCACAACTTCACAACTTCACCACACTCTGCAGAAACTGAACCAGACGAGGATAAAACTCAATCTAAAACCAAGTCTCACTTTTATCTTCCAGGGTAAATCTTCAGGATGACCAGTCAGGTTATTAGATGAATAGTGTTATTTATAGAGGTTATTATATAGGTTAAATATCATAGATGAATAGTGTTATTTATAGAGGTTATTATATAGGTTACATATCATAGATTATTAGATAAATAATGTTATTTATAGAGGTAATTATATAGGTTAAATATCATAGATTATTAGATAAATAGTGTTAGATAAAGAGTCGACTGTGTGAAAGATAAATAATGAGATAAAAAATAGAATGAAGATGATGATGGTGATGATGATGATGATGATTATGATGAAGATGATGATGATGGTGATGGTGATGAAGATGATGGTGATGATGGTGATGAAGATGATGATGATGATGATGGTGATGAAGATGATGGTGATGATGGTGATGAAGATGATAATGATGATGATGATGGTGATGGTGATGATGAAGATGATGATGATGAAGATGATGATGGTGATGGTGATGATGGTGATGGTGATGATGATGATGGTGATGAAGATGATAATGATGATGATGATGATGATGGTGATGTTGAAGATTATGATGGTGATGGTGATGATGGTGATGATGATGATGATGAAGATGATGATGTGTTTCCAGGTGCGTCAGACTCGTCGTTTCTCTACTCCGTGTTTTCAGAGGTATTCTATGTTCCGGGTCTCTCTCTGTCCTCCATCTTCATCCCTGCCTTTCTTACCATCATCTTCATCATCTTCTTCATCATCATCATCCTCCTCCTCATCCTCAGGTCTAACCTCCACAGTGTTCAGAGTCTGAACAGGAGCTTCATGCTGATCTAACTCCCTCCTCTACGTTCACATCCACTCTAACAAAGAACTAATAACAAAGAACTAATAACAAATAAAGAACTAGTAACAAAGAACTAATAATAAATAAAGAACTAGTAACAAAGAACTAGTAACAAAGAACTAGTAACAAAGAACTAGTTATAAATAAAGAACTAATAATAAAGAACTAATAACAAAGAACTAGTTATAAATAAAGAACTAATAACAAAGAACTAATAACAAAGAACTAATAACAAAGAACTAGTTATAAATAAAGAACTAATAATAAAGAACTAATAATAAAGAACTAATAACAAAGAACTAGTAACAAAGAACTAGTAACAAAGAACTAGTAACAAAGAACTAATAACAAAGAACTAATAACAAATAAAGAACTAGTAACAAAGAACTAATAACAAAGAACTAATAATAAATAAAGAACTAGTAACAAAGAACTAATAACAAAGAACTAATAATAAATAAAGAACTAGTAACAAAGAACTAATAACAAAGAACTAATAACAAATAAAGAACTAGTAACAAAGAACTAATAACAAAGAACTAATAATAAATAAAGAACTAGTAACAAAGAACTAATAACAAAGAACTAGTTATAAATAAAGAACTAATAACAAAGAACTAATAACAAATAAAGAACTAATAACAAAGAACTAGTAACAAAGAACTAGTAACAAAGAACTAGTTATAAATAAAGAACTAATAACAAAGAACTAGTAACAAATAAAGAACTAGTAACAAATAACTAATAACAAAGAACTAGTTATAAATAAAGAACTAATAACAAAGAACTAATAACAAAGAACTAATAACAAAGAACTAGTTATAAATAAAGAACTAATAATAACGAACTAATAATAAAGAACTAATAACAAAGAACTAGTAACAAAGAACTAGTAACAAAGAACTAATAACAAAGAACTAGTTATAAATAAAGAACTAATAATAAAGAACTAATAACAAAGAACTAGTAACAAAGAACTAGTAACAAAGAACTTATAATAAAGAACTTATAATAAATAAGAACTAGTAATAAAGAACTAGTAATAAATAAAGAACTAATAACAAAGAACTAGTTATAAATAAAGAACTAATAATAAAGAACTAATAACAAAGAACTAGTAACAAAGAACTAGTAACAAAGAACTTATAATAAAGAACTTATAATAAATAAGAACTAGTAATAAAGAACTAGTAATAAATAAAGAACTAATAACAAAGAACTAGTAACAAAGAACTAATAATAAAGAACTAATAACAAAGAACTAGTAACAAAGAACTAGTAACAAAGAACTAGTAACAAAGAACTTATAATAAAGAACTTATAATAAAGAACTTATAATAAATAAGAACTAGTAACAAAGAACTAGTAATAAATAAAGAACTAATAATAAGAACTAGTGATGAACGGCTAAAGATGAATGAGGAAGTGAAACCTTAAAGGGCCCCGGTCCTTCAGTAAACGTTTCATGACTTCATCTTCATCCTCCTCCTCCTCTCTCTCTCCAGGAGCACAGTGACTCCTCCTCTATCTTCTACTACTCCCTGGACGAGGAGCTCCATCACCTGCAGCCTTCCTCCACCTCCTCCTCCTCCTGCTCCTCAGCGGCCACTCAGCCTCCGCCTGGACTCCCCCCATCAGGACGGCTTCCTGGGCCTCCTGCCGTGGAGGCTGAGCGGCGTCCAGTCGGTGATGGTGGCGCTGCCTCCGTCAGAGTGAAGGAGGAGGAGGAGGAGGAGGAGGAGGAGGAGGAGGAGGAGGCGTGGAGGCGTCTGAGGCCAGCCGAGAGCTCCGAGCTGCAGATGACTCTGATCTGAGGGGCCAGTTTTTATACCAGTGATCCTTAGGTTTCTAAAAGCAAAAGAAAAGCAGATTAATGAGTCGCTAATTAATTATTAATTCACTAATGTTTGATGTCAGAAACAAACCAGAGTCCGTTCGTCTTTATCCTGTTTCATGTTCAGCTTTGTGTCTGGTCTCCTCTCCCTGTGAATCTCTCACATGTCGTAGGAGCTCATGATTAGCATGTAGCCAGCTAGCATAGCATTTAGCCAGCTAACATGCTAACCAGGAGAATCTTCATTCAGCTCATTACCTTCACCAAAAGTTCAGTGAGGAAACTTCTAATTAATGGATTATAACGTTTATTGTTCAGACAGAAGCTGCGTTAAACCAGGTCGTTATTATTTAACAGGTTGATTGACAGGTGACTGGTTGATTGACAGGTGACTGGTTGATTGACAGGTGACTGGTTGATTGACAGGTGATTGTGTATCTATGTTGATGTTTTGTTTGTGGATCTTTTTGTCCTCCTGGTTTTACCCTGATCATCATTTTTACATCGTGTTCTGTTCTGGATGTTTCTGATGTTTCTACGAATAAGACGAGTGTGATTCAAACACTGTGTTCTCTATTTATTAAAAAATATCTGAACAGATCCCTCTGGTTCCTCTGGCTCCTCTGGTTCTCCTACAGGTCACCACTACCTCAGGTTTAAGTCTTAAGCTCATATCTGAGGCCAAATCCCCCTTTTCTGGGCCAGAGCCAGCGCTCTGCATCCATGATGGTTAAAGTGTGAGATCACTTATATAAACACAGTCACCGTTCACCTATGAGCTTCATTAACCATCGTGTAACAACACGTTTGATTTGTTTGACTGACAAAAAGGATCAGAGACCAGACGAGTAGATCCTGAAGCTTCTGCAGTGATCCGGTCTGTCAGGCGTCCAGTCAGACTGTAACAGGCAGATATGAGTCAGAGAGAAAACCCGGCTTCACGGCTCCGTGGCTGAGAACCAAGATGGACGATAACACACAGATTTAGTTTGTAACGAGCCCCATTTAATTAGTCAATTATTTAATTACCAGTAACAGAAACAGCGTTACAACGATGGAGATGGTAATTAGTTAATTATCGTCATTCCCATCACTGGCTATGAAATGAATTTCGTCCTCGTCACTAACTAAATGTTGAACGTGTCTGAGGGGTTTGTCCACCAGGGGGCAGACTCTGTCCTCTGTCCCCCACATATAGAACTCCTGTTCCAGCAACAGTTTAGAGACTCGGATGATCCGGCTCCAATGAAGTGAAACGAAGCAGCTGGTTGTGTAACATCTGTTCTGGTCCAGATGTTCCAGTGAGGAGGGGGGGGGGGGGTTGGTCCTGATCACGTCGTGACATCAGCGCAGACAGAGTTAACGTCTTCACTGAGTAGAAGCAGCCGGGGGGAGTTTTCTGCTGGGTCACGTGGATCATCTGGTTCCTCTTAAACTGGTCTGGATGTGTCTCTGAACACTTAGAAGACAGACACGAACCACCTGACTCCATGGACGTCACTGTCCCCTCACTGTCCCCTCAGCGTCCTCTCAGCGTCCTCTCACTGTCCCCTCACTGTCCCCTCACTGTCCTCTCACTGTCCTCTCAGCGTCCACTCACTGTCCTCTCACTGTCCTCTCAGCGTCCTCTTACTGTCCCCTCACTGTCCTCTCACTGTCCTCTCAGCGTCCACTCACTGTCCTCTCACTGTCCTCTCACTGTCCTCTCAGCGTCCTCTCACTGTCCCCTCACTGTCCCCTCATTGTCCTCTCAGTGTCCACTCAGTGTCCTCTCACTGTCCTCTCACTGTCCTCTCACTGTCCTCTCACTGTCCTCTACCAGCCTCCATGAACACGACCAACAATTATCCTGGTGATCAGTTAAAGAACATTTCAACATGTCTACACACTAAATGTCCCCTGGTCTCACCTGGTCCACCTACCTGATCCTACTTAATTAAAATGTGTCTCCATTAACTCGTCCCCAGTCAGAACTGGAGATCTGGTCTCAGTCTGTGAGTGAATCAGCTGCAGCGCCACCATGTGGTCAGTAGAATATTGTATCAGCTGCTGTCTCTGATGGGTCTCTACCTACCACTGGACCAGAACCAGGGACACATGGAAGACATGATCCAGATTCAGGACCAGGATGGATGGAGGTCTGACTGTAGGTCCTGGTCTGATTTATGTCCCAGTATGTCCCAGTTTGTCCCAGTTTGTCTCAGTATGTCCCAGTATGTCCCAGTTTGTCTGAGTTTGTCTCAGTTTGTCCCAGTAAGTCCCAGTTTGTCCCAGTTTGTCACAGTATGTCCCGGTTTGTCTCCGTCTCTCTGATGTTCTGTGGCTCTGGTTCAGATTTGAATAGTTTCTGAATTGTTGTTTAAGACTTGAGAAGAAAAAACTGCTGCCAGCTCTGAGAGGAAGATGATGCCTGGAGGACGGGAGGACAGGCAGACAGGGGGAGGACGGGGAGAGGAAGAGGACGGGGACAGCTCTGGGTTTCCGTCCTGAATGCTGGACAAACCCAGAGAGACGCTGGTGGACGCTCCACGCTGAGGATTTCTGGGAAAAGTGTCTCTTTATAAACAGGAAAGACGAGTTTCTCCTTTGCCTCCATTCGTCTTTGACTCTGACTCATCAGACGTCCACGGAAAGAAGAGACAGATTTAAACAAGAAGAAGAGACGAGTGGTTGAGTTTAACCAGCTGCATGTGTGAAGGCTGAAGAAAAGGAAAAGAATGAAATAAAATGAATAAAAAACAGTAACATCATAAATACAGCTCAATAATCTAATTAACATCCTCAGCTCTTCATTCATCTCACATTAATCTGGATCCTCATACTAGACCCTGGACAGTCCCCCTGTCCCCCTGTCCTCCTGTCCTTCCCCTGTCCCCCTGTCCTCCTGTCCTTCCCCTGTCCCCCTGTCCTCCTGTCCTTCCCCTGTCCCTCTGTCCTCCTGTCCTCCCCCCGTCCCCTGTCCTCCTGTCCTTCCCCTGTCTCCCTGTCCCCTTCTCCTTCCCCTGTCCCTCTGTCCTCCTGTCCTTCCCCTGTCCCCCTGTCCTCCTGTCCTTCCCCTGTCCCTCTGTCCTCCTGTCCTCCCCCTGTCCCTCTGTCCTCCTGTACTTCCCCTGTCTCCCTGTCCTCCTGTCCTCAGTCCATCAGTGACTCTGAATCTACAGACTGAAGCAGATAAATAATAAGTCAGAGGTCAATAAAACTCTCAGGAGTTCAGAACATTTCCTGTTCTGTTTCCGTTTTAAATCTTTCTTGGTTCCTAGTATTGATGAATTGATGTATTGATGTAGTGATGTGATGTAGTGATGTAGTGATGTAGTGATGTGATGTAGTGATGTAGTGATGTGATGTATTGATGTAGTGATGTAGTGATGTAGTGATGTATTCTATTTGTTTGTCAGTACCTTTGCTCTTACTCTGTTCTGCTTCAGCTCTTTGTGGTTCCTTGTTTCTGAGTTTTGCCGTTTTGGTTTTTGCTCAGATGAAACCTTGAGGACTTCTAGGACCAGACCAGGATTACCAGGAACAGGTCCTAGTCCATCAGAGTCCTGGGTCCACAGACAGGATCAGTACAGTTCTGGTTTTAACCTTTAAGCTTTAAATCTGACATATTTCTTCTGCACCTTGTTATTTTACATTTAGTTCTTTGTAGGTTTTATACGGTTCCTGGTCTCATATCTGGTGCCTGGTCTCATATCAGGTTCCTGGTCCCATATCTGGTTCCTGGTCTCATATCTGGTTCCTGGTCTCGTGTGAGGTTCCTGGTCTCATGTCTGGTTCCTGGTCTCATATCTGGTTCCTGGTCCTTAAACTAATGTAAACATGTATTTGTCACATTAGAACATCAGAGCTGATTCAGACACTTGTCAACATCATCACATTAGAAACATTAGGACACTTGTTCTTCTTCATGGTTCCTAATAAACCAGTTCAGAGGGGGGACCTTGTAGACCACATTAGACCCTGATTAGACCTGAGGATGTTTCCTGGATCTTCTCTGATTGGCTCAATGAAAACCACATGATAATAACCTCACTGAGAGGAACCAGGACATGACAAGTTACCACATATGGTTCCTGGTTCATGGAGGGTTAAACTGAACTTTATTTTTTCCTCCATCGTCGGATCTTTGAGTGCATCTCCTGGATCAAAACCAGCAGGAACCCATGAGTTCTGTCCAGACTCAAACTATGATGCTCTCCAACAACCAGCAGGAACCATGAGGATCTAAAGATCAGTAAAGGTCAGTAAAGGTCAGTAAAGGTCAGTAAAGGTCACTGAGAGTCACCTTTAGCCTCGTGAGAAACGCTGCTCCACCTTCACAGACGTCAACAGACTCCATCAAACTCTCTGGCAGATCCTTCAGGAACATGAAAACAGGAAAACGCCCGACTCTGATTCACGCCTCAGTCCTGACATCATCCACGAGGAAGGATCCTCTAGAGTCCGTCTCCATGGCAACGAGGGAGGAAACAAACACAGAGAGAGGCAGAAAGATGGATGAAGCTGATGGTCCCAGAGGCTTCAGGACATCCTGAATCATCTGTTTACGAAACCAGATCCTCCTCCAGGTCCTACGTATGAGGCATCATGTCATTGATCCATAGAACGGAGTCACATCCACAGACTGAATCCTAGAATCTGATCTATGAGACTGAAGAGAAATAAATAGCAGATCTACTTTAAAACCATTGTTGCTCTTCATCCATGTGGTATTAACCAGGTAAAATGATTCAGTGTTCCTGCTCCATCCAATCATTCAGTGTTTGGAGAATATCTCTCCTCTTCTTCTTTCCACCATGTTCTCCTCTCTAAGCCTCTTAAAGTTCTCCTCCCTGCTCTCAGCACATCTCACTGCAGAACCTTCTTTAGGAACCTTTCATCTTTACCTCCATCTAGGAACAACTCTGAGAGAACGTCAGGGTTCTAATCTAATTTTCTTAGACTTCATCCAGGGCGGCTTTGGGTTTGAGTCCAGCTCAGGTCTTTCTGAGTGGAGTTTGCATGTTCTCCCTGTGTCTGCGTGGGTTCTCTCCAGGTTCTCCGGTTTCCTCCCACCTCCAAAGACATGCTGGTTAGGCTGATCGGTGACTCTACATTGACCCTAGGTGTGAGTGTGAGGGCGAATGGTTGTTTGTCAGTGTCAGGCTGATAACACAGATTATTTGAATCATCAAACCAACTAGAACCAAAGAAGGAATCATGAGGTCAGGGTGTGAAAATCAAATGGTTGTTGTCTAATTCTGAACCACCCAGACCTCCTTTTCATCCAGGTTCCTGTGCACTTTATTTACATTAGATTACTTGTATTAAACTTTCTCTGTCCATATTTTAGTGTTTTATTTAAATGTTTGTGTTGTCTATATGTGTGTGGCTTTGTAGTTTTAAGTTCTTCCTTAATTGATCTTCCTGAGCTCACTTCAGTTATTACAGCATCTAAACCATCAACTTGTCTTCTAGACCCCATCCCAACTAAGCTGCTCCAGGAGGTTTATTAATTAATTAATACCTCCATATTAAATCAGATAAACTTATCTTTATTAACAGGATATGTGCCCCAGTCCTTTAAAACTGCTGTAATTAAACCATTACTTAAAAAACTCACTCTTGACCCAGATGTTTTAGCAACTATAGGCCAATTTCCAACCTTCCTTTATCTCTAAAGTTCTGGAAAGGGTTGTTGTCAATCAGTTGGTTGATCATTTAAACAGGAATGGTTTGTTTGAAGAGTTTCAGTCAGGTTTTAGAGCTCATCATAGCACAGAAACGGCTCTGGTTAAAGTTACCAATGATCTCCTCATGGCTTCAGATAATGGACTTGTCTCTATACTTGTCCTGCTAGATCTCAGTGCTGCATTTGACACTACTGATCACAATATTCTACAGAGACTTGAAAGTGTGATCAAGATTACAGGAACTGCACTAGACTGGTTTGAATCATATCTGTCAGACAGATTCCAGTTCTAGACTCAGTTTGACCAATAGGAGGAGGACACACGGCGGCCATTTTGGCTCTGCAGTCTATGATCTGATCCAGACTCCTCATCAGGTGAACTACTGCCTTCTATCTTTAGAAGGAACCAACCAACCGGACTGAGACCAGCCTCTAACTGGACTCAGCTCGGTTCTTTTGACCCAGAGCACAGAGAGACTTCAGGGTTCTGGGTTCTTGGTCCACAGTTTAGCAACAACCACCTCAGACTGAAAGAATCCTGAAATAAAAGGAGGAACCAACCTGGGTGTTGAACAGATAATGTTAAACCGGTCTGAACAAGTCCCAGAAAAACCTGCAAAACATCAGTGAGATCAGTCATCAGCAGAACTCAACATGTTCGTACTTTGTTTTAGGACCATTTACAGATAATTAAAAACAGGTCCACCACAACCGAACTATTTAACCCTCATGCAGACACCTTTGTGGCACAAATGTACAAAAACAGCCACAAAATCCTCATACATCAATATTATTTTTTATATATATAACTTTAGACCTGTTCAAACCTACCAAAATGTCAATAGTTTCCAGGATTTAACCCATTTAGCTGCCTGTCTAATGTCTGGATTATTTTCCATCAAATAAAGATAATAAATGAATAAATAACCAGTAGGTGGGCGGGGCTTTGGTGTTGATTAGAGTCTCATGTCAAGATTAGAAATAAAATTAATTTGATTACATTAGTATTTTTATGTAGTGTAGTGTATGTGGTGTCTCTCTGGACTTTCATTCAATCATCACCCCATGAAAAAAAAGTTGAAAATAATTTCCATTAATGCCGGAGGAGGTTAATGCAGGAGTTCACACTGAGACCCAGTAGAGGCCTCGGTGTGAACCTGGACTTACCCCAGGACGCCACTGTGTGCAGTCAGGATGTGTTCAGCTGTGACTTTACAGTGAGTTATCCCAACATTCAGACGGCCTTGATGGTTTCGGTTCAGTGTCACTCTGATCGTGATGTCCACACCCGATCCTCCGAAGGCCAACGTCCTGGAGTCAATACTGGAACAGAAAAAAGGAACAACGCGGTTTCTCCAGGATCTGGTACTGTTTTAAAGTCTGTCCTCAAGATTGGTTAAAGCCGCTTAGGGAGACCAAATAAATCAGGACCATCTCCAGAACTATCAGGTCCATGGTCTCTGCAGACCCTGGTCTCCATGGACCTTGGTATCTGTGGACCTTGGTCTCCATGGACCCTGGTCTCTGTGGACCCTGGTCTCTGTGGGTCAGACTTCACTAACACTGTGTCTGATTAATTAGTGATGAACTAAAATATCTTCTGGATCAGAGACTAGAAACGACCCTGATAGTGATGACATCATTCTAGACTAATCCATCAACCCCTGGACCAGACCTGGACTAGACCTGGACCAGACCTGGACCCAGAGTTTCTAGAAACACCACAGAGCTCACATGTTCTCCAAAGGTTCTAGTGAAACAGAACCAGGTCCACTCTCCATCTGGACATTAGGATCAAACCAAAGAACCCAAAGTTCCTCCACGTTGGGTTTTTACCTCTTAAAGTGAATCTGGCTCCAAAATGCTACTGATTCACTACAGGAGGCAACGTTCACACAATTCAACCTTTGGACATTTTATTTCTCCTGGACGTCATCACATTCTACCATTGAGCTCATTATACAACTACTAAGGCTACATGCTACATAGCAATGCTAAGCTAACAAGGCTACATGCTACATAGCAATGCTAAGCTAACAGCCACCAAGGCTACATGCTACATAGCAATGCAAAGCTAGCAGCAAATACAAGATGGCTGAACTGTTTATCATCTGTAGTACCACCGTTAGGCCACTAGATGGAGACAAAATGAAGCCCAGGGATCAGATTCATGGTTTAGTTTATGTTGAATCAGCTTTAACTGGTGCAGCCTGAGATAAGATGCTAACAAGTAGGATGAGTTCTGTTCACGCTGTTAAAAGACGTCTTTCTGTAATAAGATAAGCAGAAACATTAAAACATAAACATAGAGGAAGCTGAGAAGCATTCGTAGATACCTGTACTCATAGCTAAAGAAACGCCAAATGATGCTTCGGTGAAGTTTCCCAGTGAAGGCCAGTTTTCTGACTTCAAACAGGATATTGGACTTCTCCCAGAAAACTAGAACCACATTAGTTGGTTTCACCTTCAGACTAGTCAGAGTCAACCTGAGAGGAGGAGGAAGAGGAAGAGGAGGAGGAGAGCAATTGAGATATAATGGAATATATTTCACATAAAACAAAACATAGAAGAATAAGAAATACATTTACATCTATTTAAATACCAATAAAAATGACTGAATGACAATAGTAGGCACAGAAGCACAAGGAAAACAATTCAAAAACACAATGTCTCCTGTGTGTGTGACTAAAACGTATCTGAGATGGAGTAAACAGCAGTCAGAGCCCAGAGGAAATACAAGAGTATCATCTGCATAACATCGGATATCACTGATGTGAAACATAATGTCATGTAAATATGTAAATAGTGTTGCCCTGTGGTGCTCCATCACATCGTATAGACGGAACACGTTCACTGTCTGTTACAGTGATTAATAATGAATTAATACTCCTGAAGTTCTTACAAACATCCTGCGCTCTGTCAGTGATTCTCAGTTTGAGGCCGGTCCGGTCTGCAGCAGTGAAGGAGGAAACCAACACCAGCACCAAGAAGAAGGAAAAGGCACAGAGAGTCATCCTGAGACCAAACAACCATGAGAAGAAAAGCTGTTAACCTGATATGATCCCATGAACTGTTCTTTAAGGACAGAGGAGCTGATATGTGATGTTTTAGATCAGAACTGGACTCGATCCAGACGTCCAGTTGGGTTCAAACTTAACTCGGGGTAATTTGATGCATCTTATTTTACTGCTACATTCTACTTGGGTGAAAGTGTTTCTCATTCGTCGTAGCTGCTTGTTAATTGTGTCAGTCTGGCTCGACTCACACCATCTCCTATGAAGTTATCGCCCTGCAGCTTCATCTAAAACCTGTGGAGCGGTTCAGTCTGGATCTTCATCACAGAAGAAGAAGAAAGTCGAGTTACCTGTGGCCGAGGTCTGCAGAGCCTCCAGCAGCTGACCAGGACTTCCCCACACTCCCCTCTTCTTATAGCCACCGGTCCTGATGTGAACCCTGATAAAGTCATGGGTCCTTTTACTAAATAAGGACATGATGAGTTCTCTGTTTCCGACTAACTTTATCTGTCTTTATCTGTCTGTCGGGTGTTTCACAACGAGCTGCTTGTTTCACCGTGACTAAAAGGTCACAAAGGTTTGAGAAGGTTTTCAGTTCAGATCCAAGAAACACAACGATGAGACAAACTCACAAACTTCCTCCAAGTCCCTAATGTCTGTAACAACCTGGACCTGGACCTGGACATGGACCTGGACATGGACCTGGACATGGACTTGGACCTGGACATGGACCTGGACATGGACCTGGACATGGACCTGGACCTGGAGGAATCTGGGCCCAAAAACCTTCACCTCCATCATGTTTTGACTCAGTTTGTTAACACCAGACACTTAGAGCTGAACACTCGCAGGAAACATCCTCTAGTCCAGAGGAGTTCGTCTCATCTTTGTGGTTTGTGAATGAACCACGACATGAACATGGACATGGACACATGGACACATGGACACATGTACATGGGCATGGACATGGACATGGACATGGACATGGACATGGACACATGTACATGGGCATGGACACATGGACACATGGACACATGTACATGGGCATGGGCATGGACATGGACATGGGCATGGACACATGGACACATGGACACATGTACATGGGCATGGGCATGGACATGGACATGGACATGGACATGGACATGGACATGGACACGGACATGGACACATGTACATGGGCGTGGACACATGGACACATGGACACATGGACACATGTACATGGGCATGGACACATGGACATGGACATGGACATGGACATGGACATGGACCACCATGACTCTATCGACCCATTAATGTCCAGAGATGTTCAGACTGACGTAGACCAGATCTCAGTCCACCTCCTCTGTCCAGAGGGACATCTTCTTTTAACCTTTCAAACCACCTGTCGTCTCTGGTCAATGTGGACGTTGTTGTCCTTTAGATGAGTGTTCTTTGTCCTTCAGGGGGAGGTGGACAGATGAGTCCAGAGCTGGTTTGAGGTACCATCCGTCCATCCTGAGGCGTCTTATAACCGGAGGTCTACAGAGGTCTCATCATGCCATGGGTTCCCCACATTAAACCAGAGGAGGACGTTATCTGGAACCAGGCTTCGCCACCACAAACTGGATCTGAACTGTTCCTCTTCAGAACCTGTCAGTCCTGATTCATTATGAATCATATAGATGGTGGATCAGATCAGACAGTCACACTCTTGGTTATGCAGGGTTCTGGATGTTCATGGTTCTATGAAGAAGGACCAGAGGGTTCTGGATGGTCATGGTTCTATGAAGGACCAGAGGGTTCCTGTCGGGTCTCAAACTAAATGCTGTGAAACGTGTGGAGTCATAGGTGGAACGTGATTAGTTGGAACTGAGAAGGAGGAGGAGTCTGAGCCAAGGAGGAGAAGTTGCCTAACAGTCGGTGACTGGGGCAACTTCTAAAGATCAGGGGCAACAACATTTCTACCAAACAAGGAGATGAGGAGGAGGTGAACAGACGAGGAGGTGAACAGACGAGGAGGTGAACAGACGAGGAGGTGAACCCGTTTCCGAATATTTGACCTTTTGATTGACTGACAGTGAAGAACAGAACGAGCGGCGCCACCATGTGGCGAAGACAATGATCTGATGACGCCTCCTCATCTCAACATGACCTGTTTACGCCAACTCCTTTCACAATAAAAGCACTAAAAATAAAATGAAACATTAAAGTAACAATTTATTATGACACCACCTTCGTTCAAACCTGAACACACACACTATAACACACACACACTCTATAACACACACACTCTATAACACACACACACTATAACACACACACACACTCTATAACACACACACACTATAACACACACACACACACACTCTATAACACACACACACTCTATAACACACACACACTATAACACACACACACACACACATACACACACACACTCTCTCTATAACACACACACACTATAACACACACACACACTCTATAACACACACACACACACACACTCTATAACACACACACACTATAACACACACACTCTATAACACACACACACACACACACACACACACTCTATAACACACACACACTATAACACACACACACACATATATATATTATAAACGTTTGGTCACTGAACCTCTGCATCATAACAAACGTGGGAGCTTCAAACTGCAGCAGGATAAAAAGTGAGCTCTCCTCCCTCTTCTTCTTCTACTGGGACACACACAGACGTCTCCCACATCACAACGTCCAGGAGGGACATGCTGATGTCCTCTCCTGGACACTGGGACATCACTGACCAGGCTCAGCAGATCAGAATGATCCTGCACCACAGCAATATTATCATCTTAGTGTTCATAGTGTGTGTGTGTGTGTGTGTGTGTGTGTGTGTGTGTGTGTGTGTGTGTAATTTAGGGTTTTCCCAACTGTATCTTTTATCCTGTTACTTGAAAGTCAGAGAGAATGAGTCTGAATGTGGAAAAAGCCAAAGTGCAGCTGCAGCAACAGTTTCATTGGTTTTTCAATGGGTTTTAATGGGAGTGATTTTTTGAATCAGGTACTACAACATAAATAAATAGAAAAGTAGAATAAAACATTAATATGTGCTATTTTAGGGTGTTTTTGAAGAGGACACTTTTGTCCCTTGTAACAATGTAACAGTTTAAAATCAGGTGTGAGGGTTAAACCTGAACCTGAACTTTCTGTCAGAATGAAAGTGAAAGAGGTGAAGAGTCCAGGATCCAGAGTCCTGTTGGAACTTGTTGGAGTTTTTATCAGAGTGAAACTCTGAACTGAGAGTGTTATCACCACCACCCGGACCTGGACCTGGACCTGGACCTGGACCTGGACCCGGACCTGGACCTGGATGACTGAGAGTCTTCACAGACACATGGACTGTGAGCATCATTACATCTTTATTAGTGAAGTTAACATAGAGTGAATAATAATAAAGTTATTATGAAGGCCGCGGTGACCCAGAGAGAGAGAGGGAGGGGGGGGGGGGGGGGGGGGGGGGGGGGCTCTTCCTGTCCTGAGGACTGTTGGGTAACACGTTATGCAGCAACTCTTTTATTCAACGCACCACGATAATCCCCCCACCCCCACCCCGGCCCACGTCACCCAGCTCCTCCAATCAGCTCCGTGTTTATGGAGCAGCTTTAATAAAGGAGCAGCAGGAGCAGCGGCTCTAACTCCGCTCTGTCCCGTCATGGATCTCCTCCTGGCTCTGTGCGTAACGGCGCTGCTCTGCGCCTCCGCTCCCCCGGCCGAGGCGCTCAGGACCCGGCGCTTCGCCCCCGGCTGCCCGGAGAAGTGCGACAAGTCTCGGTGTCCCCCGGTCCCCGCGGACTGCCTGACCGGGGACGTGCTGGACCGCTGCGACTGCTGCCCGGTCTGCGCGTCCGGGGAGGGGGAGCAGTGCGGCGGCGCGGCCGGGGAGTGGAGGGGGCAGTGCGCGGAGGGGATGGAGTGCGTGGTGACCGACGGCGTGGAGGAGTCCGCCACCGTCAGGCAGAGGGCTAAAGCCGGGACGTGCGTCTGCACCAGCTCCGAGCCCGTGTGCGGCAGCGACGGCGTCTCCTACCGGAACATCTGCGAACTGAAGAGGGTCAGCACCCGGGCCACCAAGCTGCAGCAGCCCCCCGTCATCCTCATCCAGAGGGGGACCTGCGGGAAAGGTGAGGAGGGGGCACGGGGAGGAAGGACGGGGGAGACAGAGGGGGAGGCAGGAGACAGGGAGGCAGGACGGGGGAGACAGA
>NC_061785.1:195000-345000 GCF_022458985.1 Mugil cephalus | reverse complement strand
GGACCTGAGATAAACCTGGTCCTGAGATAAACCTGGTCCTGAGATAAACCTGGTCCTGAGATAAACCTGGTCCTGAGAGAACCAGACTCTCTGGGTCTCTGTTCTATCTCTTGTCTGGTCCTTGGATCAACTCTAATGTAGAGTTTATTTTCCAGTACAACGTGAGAGACACAACTATGGACAGTAGAGGACAACTCAGATGTAGGAGGGATAAAACACACACACACACACACACACACACACACACACACACACACACACACACACACACACAGCTGTGAACAGTCATTTCTTCTGCTTCTCTTCGATCATGTGACCAGAGGTGAGGATGAGGACGGTGAGGAGGGTGAGGAGGGGGAGGGTGAGGGTGAGGGTGAGGAGGGTGAGGAGGGTGAGGAGGGGGAGGGTGAGGGTGAGGGTGAGGAGGGTGAGGAGGGTGAGGAGGGGGAGGGTGAGGGTGAGGGTGAGGAGGGTGAGGAGGGGGAGGGGAGGGTGAGGGTGAGGGTGAGGAGGGTGAGGAGGGGGAGGGTGAGGGTGAGGGTGAGGAGGGTGAGGAGGGGGAGGGTGAGGGTGAGGGTGAGGAGGGTGAGGAGGGGGAGGGTGAGGGTGAGGGTGAGGAGGGTGAGGAGGGTGAGGAGGGTGAGGAGGGGGAGGAGGGTGAGGGTGAGGAGTCACTCTGACCTGTTTGTGGGTCATGGGGTCGTGACCCGGCCGGTTGGTCCGTGTCCAGACTCGTCCTCGTGGACGGACCTGGAGACAGCGTCAACAAACAGTGCAGCACGGTGACGTAACTCTTTGTGGAGCTGCAGGAATGAAAAACAGGAAGTCATTAGATCTGGACGCAGCTGCAGCCAGGAACCACTCCCACGACAAAACATTAGGAACACGCATCTACAGAGAGCTGAGGCGACGTGGGCCAGAATTCATCCAGGAAATCATAGAAAACCAACAAATAAAGAGTCGGGCTGGAATAAAAGGTAAAGCTCCACTTTATTAGGTACACGAGTGGAGACGCTCTCATCTAATAATGTGGAGTTGATGGAGAACCAGGAAGGTGGAGACTGACCTGGAGGATGGACTTAAACTACAGGAATTTGAGGAGATGATCCATATTTTACACAAATCAACACCTCTGTCGGTTACTAGAAACTAAAGCTGAACCAGAACCAGAACCAGAATGAGAAGACTTTACTCATCCTTCAAGGAAAGGGTGTTGTTGCTGTAGAGTGACAGAGTAAAGTGATGTGGATATAATCAGTGGAGTTCTCTGGTGCATTGAAGCTCTCCTCAGGTTCTCCTCAGGTTCTCCTCAGGTTCTCCTCAGACTGACAGGGAGTCCAGCTCCTCCTCACAGCCGTGTCACTGACCTTTAGGATCAGTGTGTTGAGTCTCCTGAAACCTCCTGAACGTGACGGAGGCGGAAGGAGCTCAGGCTCAGGAAGTCGGCTCTGGTTCCTCCTGTGGAGACGCCTCAGTCCGAGGCCCTGGAGGCTACATGACGACTGGTTTCAGTTTTGTAGCTAATGAAGTGGCCAGGGCCACGTTTATTTCTGGTTTGTAATATTCATGGTGTAAACATCCAGAGGGTCATTGCTGGTTTCAGCCGTCTCAGCGTTTTTCTTGGATGTGGTCGCAGGTCAGAGACGTTTCTCTGTCTCAGCTGAATCTGAGCCCACAGCTGCAGTCGGACTCTGACTGAGTCCATTCAGTCCTTCAGAGCTCAGCAGCTGGCACAGAAAACCTGCACACAGCGAAACCTCCACGTCCGGCCTCGCTCCAAATAAACTCCATTTATCCATCTCTTTCTTTGTTTGCTGAGGACAGTTCACATTAAATCTGTTTAGCTCCGAGCTCATTTCCATCCGTAGTCCTCAGATAAGACCAGAGACCCTGCGTCCTCATACGGGACGTTAAGTTGCTTCATTAGACCTGTTATCCTCATAAGTAAGTGGACACTATAGTGCGCCACCTAGTGGCAGCAAACACGATTCATTCTGCAGCCGATCACGAGACTAAAGTGGACGAGGGACAAAACCTCATTAAATTCTATGATTGAAACTTGTTTATGATTATTTACTTTACTAGTTTGATACAACGCAAAGATTTAATTTAACAAATTTTGTCAAAAGACTGTTGCTAATTATCATGAAGTTGTTTGAGGGGTTGATTGATTGATCGATTAGTTGGTTAATTAATGAATGTTTACACGTATATGTGAGAGATTATAGCCGTACGGCCATCCTGAGTCCCATCGGCAGGTAAAACAAACTGTAATTAACCTAATACCATAACTGAATAACTGAACATACAAAAAACAAAACAAGCAAACAACAACAAATAGTGCACAGACACAGATAAAAGCCTGCGACCAAGCATCAGTTCATTCAGACTGAGATTGTTGCACTTTGGCAACTTTATTGTAATAGACAGCAAAATAATCCCCGTGTCCACATATGAGGACATTTTCAGAAACTACGTCCTCTTATTTTTATACTCCTACTAAGTTCCTACTAATCTTAAATACCTCAGAGAAATAAAAATGCAAAGCAAACAGGAGCTCGGGAGGATATACAACACTACATATAAAAAAAACCTTTCAGTGGAATAAATGAAAGACTGTTTAAGTCCAGGGAGCAGAGTTCTGATGAGACCGGTCTGGTTGGTTTGGTTAAAGCTGCAGGTTTCGCTCTGTTCTCAGCTGCAGATACAGAGAATGTGACTGGATCAAGGTTTTATTGAAACATCACAAACATGAAAAGTGTTTGTTTTTCGAGGCCGGAGGACGAGTTGAGACCAGAGCGTTATCGGGTGGTTTATCTCTGAGAATCTGAAGTATGTGGATGAATCAGCTGATTCCGAGTGTCTCCAGACAGTCTGAGGTCTGAGGAGGGATCAGAGCAACATTCAGTCTCTCTCTGGTTCCTACGATGTGACGGTAGAAAACATCTGTTCTACTGGGAAATTAATATTTTACAAACAGATGATTCAGACGGTGGTAAATAAATAAGTAAGATAAGTAAGGTAAGAAAATAAATAACAGAACCAAGGTTCAGTTACTCAGTGGATTCATCACATTCATACGTGTCCATTTATATCTGGAATATTCATCCGTAAAAAAACACATAATGTCATTTTGTATTATGAGAACGTGAATGGATGAACAGATGTTGCAGCACCTCTGGATTCACTTCCTGTGTTTCATAAGCGTCTGTCCCAAAGGATGAGACGTCTTTAACTGTCCTCTGTCCTCGTCCCCAGGTCAGCAGAACCAACACCCTGACAGTCTTCGCTACAAGTACAACTTCATTGCTGATGTGGTGGAGAAGATCGCTCCTGCTGTCGTCCACATCGAGCTGTACAGGAAGTAAGAGACACCTCCACACTGTCCTCCAGGTCCTCGTCAACCCAGACATAATCTATGTCCTCCCTGTCCTCCTATCTGTCCTCCCTGTCCTCCTATCTGCTCTCAGGATGATATTCTCTAAGAGGGAGGTAGCCGTCGCCAGTGGTTCAGGTTTTGTTGTGTCTGAGGACGGACTCATCGTCACCAACGCTCATGTGGTGGCCAACAAACACAGAGTGAAGGTGAACGAGTTAAATCTGTCGTCTTTATACTTAAAGAACACGAGGGTGAGGATGAGGGTGAGGATGAGGGTGAGGATGAGGGTGACCTTGGTCTGTCTCCTCCAGGTGGAGCTGAAGAGCGGAGCCACATTCGACGCCAAGATCACAGACGTGGACGAGAAGGCCGACATCGCTCTGATCAAGATCGACGCTCCGGTGAGTTTGAGTCCAGGATCAGGTCTTCATCCATCCTCTCAAATCAATTCAGCTTCTACACACTTAAAGTTCACATTCTACACAAAAAGCATTCAAAACATCCTGAAAGTCGACAAAGAGAAACCAATAAACACATGAAACAGAAATGTTACACTGAAATGAGCCAATGTTCAGATCAGAGAGAAGCTCCTCAGACGTGTTTCCATGAATGTGATGAGACTCAGGTCCTGGTTCAATTTCTATGAATCAGGGATTTGTCTCATGTTTGTGTTGAAGTGTGTGATGACAACAGATCAAAGGAGCTTTGTGAGGAGCTCAGAAAAAGAGTTGTTGTTGCTCATCAGGCTGGAAAAGGTTCCACAACCATCTGTAAAGAGTCTGGAAGCCACAAATAATCCACAGAGAGTCAGACAGATTGAAGACGACTGTTCCCCTCCACAGGAGTGGTCCACCAACAAACATCACTCCATCATAGTGGGAGAGGAACCAGAGGAACCCAGGGGAACTTCTAAGCAGCTAAAGGCCTCTCTCACATTGGCTGATGTTCATGTTGATGAATCCACTCAACAACCAAAGACACTGCTCTCTGTCCACAAAGAACATGTGGGACAATGTTTAGTGGACAGATGAGACCAGAGTAGAATAGTTTGGTTTAAATGTTTGGAGATGAACCAACACTGCATTCCAGCATCAGAACCTCATCCCTCCATGACACATGGGGGCGCTAATGTCCTGGTTTGGGCCTGTTCTGCTGCATCTGCTCATCATTGATGGACCAATGAACTGTGAATTCTACCAGTGAACTCTGAAAGAAAATGTCAGGACATGAGTCCATGAGCTGAATGTGAAGAGAAACTGGGTCATGGAGGAAGACAAGGAGCCCAAGAACACCAGTGGTTCTCCAGAAGAACCAGATGAATGTTTAGGAACAAGTCAAAGTCCTGACCTTCATCCAGTAGAAATGTTGGAGCATCAGCTGATGAGAGGAAACCACCAACATCTCACAACTCAGCTGGTTCTGATCTGAATGGGATCAGATTAGACCCTGATCAGCCGTCGTTTAAACCTTAATTTTGTTCTTTGTCGACTTTCAGGACCTTTAGTGTGAAAATGTGTTGATGTTTTGAATCATTTTTATGGAGAAATGTTCTGAAGGAAGTTAAACCTATGACATGCTGTCGTTTTACTCGTTCACCCAAACAGAAACATTAAGGTGGATTAAGGTTTTAGATGTTTGCTCATCTGAGCTATGGACACAGTGGGGATTGAACCAACAACCTCATCATCCAGAATCTTCTACTTTCTGTCAAATCTGAGTAAATGATGCGTTTCAGTGTTGGTGTAACTCTCTGTCTCTACATTCTCACACAGAGAACCAGTTTCTTTTCCTCCTTGTTTTTATTTTCCAAAACAAACTGAATCCAGGAATTTATTCCTTTTTCCTGACAGTCTGGTTTTAATTTTAGCTCCGGGAACAGAATAACACAATGACTCATGAGGCTTGTTGTTCTGGTCCAGAGACAACTAGACGAGTCAGAAACCTGGACAGAGGACGTTTCCCGACATGTTTCTGAACCGAGTGACTCTATAAACATTTAGAATAAGAGAAAACAGACGTTGGATTCTGGGAAACGAAGTCCAGCTGAACTTTAAAACTTTAAAAAGCTCTGAACTGTTTTAATAAAACACAAACATCAGTTCCTCGTTGACTCTCACGGCCTCTAAGAGACGTTTCGGTTCAAAGAAATAAAAGATTAAAGTCTCCAGGTTTAAATGTGGTTCCCAGAGAATGAGTCGGTTCATCAGTCCCATCATCTTCTAGTTCATTACAAAGAGATTTTACTCATTTAGTCAAACGCTGAAGCCAGTGTTCAGATGTGTCATGGTGTGTTCAGGGTCAGTCGGTCTTCCAGCCGTTAGCTGTTTTTCCAGTTCCCGGTGCAGACGTGCGGCTGCTTGTTGCTGAATTATCGGAGGTTTGATCAGAGCTTGTGTCGTCTTCATGTCGTCGTCTTTGTTGGACGTCCTCGTGATCTGGACTGAAGCCAAACTTCTCCTCAGATGAAAAGATGAAAGAGTCAGATCACAGGTCCAGTCTCTTAATATGAATCTACAGTAAATTTAAATCTGATCGTCAGGAGCTGCATGGATTTCATTTATAGCCTCCTTGGTTAATGCTAGCTAATGCTAGCTGTGGCTAACCACGTTCTGAGCATGTGCAGAGAGGAGCAGCTGGAGTGATTCACTGTGAGCAGATTATGGACGGGTCAGGACGTCTGAAGGACAGAGGGACTCAGGAGACACTTAGAGACACACTTCAGTCCACTCAGGACGGTCTGTCCACTCTGTCCAGTCTGTCCAGTCTGTCCACTCTGTCCAAAGCGTTTCTGTGAGGAGCTGATGTGGATGGATGACATCATGTCCCCAGAAATGACAGAGTGAAGCAAAGAGCTGATGACAGGGTGAGAGTGGAGGTCAGTTCCAGCTTCACGTCCTTTCATCACCTCTCCCCTCGTTACATGAGACCTCCTCAGCTCCTCCTCCTCCTTAAACGTTGGTTCTCCTTCTGTCTCCTCCCTCTGACTCTTGTTATTGTTGAGTGTCTTCATGTCCTGATGTGTCCAACATTCCTGTGGTTTCACATTGAAAATGTTACGTCTTCATCATCTGGAAACGTCTCTTCACATCAAAACAGCTCCTCCCCCTCTCTTCTCCCCCTCCTCCTCTCCCTCTCCTCCTCCTCTCTCCTCCCCTTCTCCTCCTTCCTTCCTCCTCCTCTCTCCCTCCCCCTCTCTCCCCCCCTCCCCCCTCCTCTCCCTCCCCTCCTCCCCTCCCCTCTCCCCCCCCCTCCTCCCTCCTCCTCCCCTCCCCCCTCCTCCTCCCTCCTCTCCCCCTCCTCCTGTCCTCCCCCCTCCTCCTCTCCTCCTCCTCCTCTCTCCTCCTCTCGCTACGGGTCAGTTCTTTTCTGAGCGCACTTGCCACTCTCTCGTCTCGTCATGTCTCACCTATCATGCCGCGTCCCACATTCAAGTCCTGTCTTATAGTCCTGGTTCCAGATGTTCACCAGCTTTGTTAGACGTCCCATCTTCAGCTCTCTACTCCTCCCTTCACTACACCTCGCAGCGCCCTGTCTAAACTGACAGCTGCTGCCTCTGTCCAACCAGCACTGGGCTCATCCATCTTCCTGGTCCCCCCTGTCCCTCCCCGTCCTGTCCCTGGCCCTGGCCCTGTCCTCCCTGTCCTGGTCTCTCTGGTCATGTTCTTATCCAGGTCTTGGTCCCTGGTCCTGGTCCCTGGCCACGGCCCCTGTCTCTGGCCTGTCCATGTCTCATGGCATCCTGGTCTCCTGGCTTATCGTCTCCTGGTCACTGGCCCTTCCCTGTACAGTGCCCTGGGTCCTGTCTCGGTCTCTGTCCGGTGGTCTCGGCGTGTCCGTGTCCACTCTTCACCTCTCTCCTGTCCTTCCTGGTCCCGTCCCTCCTGGGTCTGCGTCCTGCTGTCTGTGGATCCCTGGCTTCTGATCCATTCTTCCCTGGCCCCTGGTCCCTGGTCTCTGGTCCCTGGTCCCTGGTCTCTGGTCTCTGGTCTCTGGCCCCTGGTCCCTGGTCCCTGGTCCCTGGTCTCTGGTCTCTGGTCCCTGGTCCTCTGGTCTCCCCTGGTCTCTCTGTAGGTCCCTGGTCTCTGGTCCCTGGTCTCTGGTCCCTGGTCCCTGGTCCCTGGTCCCTGGCCCCTGGTCTCGGGTCTCTGGTCCAGGGTCCCTGGTCCCTGGACCCTGGTCTCTGGTCCCTGGTCCCTGGTCTCTGGCCCCTGGTCTCTGGTCCCTGGTCCCTGGTCTCTGGTCTCTGGTCCCTGGTCTCTGGCAAACACTGCATCAGCCTGAAGGAATCAAAAGGACATTAGTAACTCTGTCCCTCTGTCCCTCTGTCTGTCAGAATTTAAATTGTCTAAAGTGACCAGAGTCAAATAGCTTTTATGTGCCAGTAAACTTTATTCTGGTCCTGATCCTGGTCCTGGTTCTGATCCTGGTCCTGGTTCTGTCCCTGGTTCTGTCAGATGAAGCTCCCTGTCCTCCTCCTGGGCCGCTCCTCTGACCTCCGTCCCGGTGAGTTTGTGGTGGCCATAGGGAGCCCCTTCTCTCTGCAGAACACCGTCACCACCGGCATCGTCAGCACCACCCAGAGGGGAGGGAAGGAACTGGGGCTACGCAACTCTGACATGGACTACATCCAGACGGACGCCATCATCAACGTGAGTCTGAGCCTCCAGCTGATCCGCCAGCTGATTGATCATGTGACTGATCTGGTTGTTTATCTTTTTGTGTGTCTGCAGTACGGCAACTCAGGAGGACCATTAGTCAACCTGGTGAGTGGCGGAGACAGCAGCCTCCTGTCCCCTGTCCCCTGTCCTCTGTCCTCTGTCTCTGTAACTACCTCTGGTTCTCCTTCAGGACGGTGAGGTCATCGGCATCAACACCCTGAAGGTGACGGCTGGAATCTCCTTCGCCATCCCATCAGATAAGATCCGTCAGTTCCTGGCGGAGTCACATGACCGACAGGCCAGAGGTTAAATCCGCCTTTAACCAGATTAGATTCAATTAAATTCATCCGTGATCAGGATGTTAAAGGCTTCAATCTGTCCCGGCGTCTTTCAGGTAAAACGTCCCAGAAGAAGAAATACATCGGCGTGAGGATGATGAGTCTGACTCCGACGTGAGTTTAAACATTTAAACATTCACAGCTCGTCTGGTCGTGGATCTGAGGTCACGACTGAGGATGACGACGTTTACACTCAATTCACCACATCTGGTTCACATCTGGTTCACATCTAGTTCACATCCGGTTCACATCTAGTTCACATCTGGTTCACATCTAACACTGATTCAGTTTGAATAAATAAATAAAGAATAAAGTTTGTTCTCACTGTGCACATTCAGATCCAGATTCAGACTTTTGTTTTTTATGTTTTTAGTCTGAGTGACGTACAGTGTCCCTGATAGCAGAATGAATGTAGCACTGTCTGTCCCCCTCTGTCCTCCTCCGTCCTCCTCTGTCCTCCTCTGTCCTCCTCCGTCCTCCTCTGTCCTCAGGCTGGCTAACGAGCTGAAGGAGAGACAGGCAGACTTCCCAGACGTCACCTCAGGAGCGTACGTCATCGAGGTGATTCCCAGGACTCCAGCCGAGGCGTAAGTGTCCCCTCCTCCGTCTCTGGAGGACTGGTCCTCTGGGTCCTCCTTTGTCTCTGGAGGTCCAGTCCTCTGGTTCTGGGTCCTCCTCCATCTCTGGGGGTCTGGTCCTCCGGTTCTGGGTCCTCCTCCGTCTCTGGGGGTCTGGTCCTCTGGGTCCTCCTTTGTCTCTGGGGGTCCGGTCCTCTGGGTCCTCCTCCGTCTCTGGGGGTCCAGTCCTCTGGGTCCTCCTCCGTCTCTCAGTTGACGTCCACATGTTTATGTTAAATCCAGATCTGGACCAACAGCTAAGATCAGACAGAGTTTGGACATTTATAGACCTTTGAGGTGATATAGGTGAGATTTAGTGGACGTGTGTTGTCCTGTGTTGGACAGAGTGAAGAGCTTGTGTCCTCTGTCCCGTGTCCCCAGGGCCGGTCTGAAGGAGAGTGACGTGATCATCAGCATCAACGGAGAGAGAGTCGGCTCAGCCAGCGACGTCAGCGCCGCCATAAAACGTGACGAGACGCTGCGAACGGTGGTGAGACGAGGCAACGAGGACGTCCTCCTCACCATCGTCCCCGAGGACATCGACCCTTGACCCCTCTGAGGCCACGCCCCCCACTCACCTCTCAGCCAATCCAGAGCTGGCTCTGTGTTTTTCAGCCAATCATGAACTCTCTGAAGAACCAGTGGGTGTCCTGCCCCTGTGGACGCTGTCCTCCTCCTGTGGACGCTGTCCTCCCCCTGTGGACGCTGTCCTCCTCCTGTGGACACTGTCCTCCTCCTGTGGACGCTGTCCTCCCCCTGTGGACGCTGTCCCACTATTTACCGTATTCTTTCCATGTTTTCTAACTCGGTTTGTTTTCATGTTTTCAAAAGGAAATAAAGTTATTTTTAAAAGACGTGTCTTTATCTCTGAGACGTGATCGAGGTCAGAGACAAACAGGAAAATAAACCACAATAAAAATACAACAACGCTCACATTTCACATTTTTATTTTTATTTTAGTTTGAACACTAGTGTACCTAATAAACTGGACACGTCCGTCACCTCTGAGCATCCAGTTCATGGATCAGTCTCTGAACAGAACCTGAACTGAACCGCCACTGGTCGCCACGGTTACCAGAGACACTGTCCCCGGTAACCGGGGGAACAGGGACCAGAACTTTAACAAGTTTATTAAAAGTTTCATAAGGACAGACCAGTTACAGTTAGCAGCAGTTACAGTCCACAGAGTGTGGACCAGCACCTGGACCAGAACCTGGACCAGACTCTGGATCAGACTCTGGACCAGCACCTGGACCAGAATCTGGACTAGACTCTGGACCAGCACCTGGACCAGCACCTGGATCAGAGGCTGGACCAGCACAAGGACCAGCGTGAGACAGTTTGCTGGTTATTGGTCTGGTACCAGATCTCTGAGGACGTTAGTTAATCAATGAAATTACTGATCATCAGTCATTAGTGACAGTTACAGTCCACAGAGTCTGGACCAGGATCAGGACCAGGACCAGGACCAGGACCAGGACCAGATGTGGGTCATTAATCAGTTAATCAGTCACTGCAGGTCTGTTACATGTTTCTGTTCTTCTCTGGGATCAGAACCAGTCTGGTCTTCATGTCTCTGAGGTTGACAGTTAGTCTGTCTGTGGTTCTTCAGAGGCTCCTCCTGCTCCTCCTGCTCCTCCTCCTCCTCCTGCTCCTGCTCCTCCTCCTCCTCCTCCTCCTCCTGCTCCTGCTCCGTGGTCCACCCCGTGGTTCAGGGACCTCAGCAGGACCTGCTCCAGCTTGTGCTCCAGGGCGTCCAGGCGTCGGTCCATGTGCTCCTTCAGCCTCCGCTCCATCTCCTCCAGACGCCGCTCCATCCAGACCAGATCCCTGCAACAGTCAAAGCGTCATCCACCTGCCTGTCCACCTGTCTGTCCACCTGTCTGTCTGTCCACCTGTCTGTCTGTCTGTCTGTCTGTCCACCTGTCTGTCCACCTGTCTGTCTGTCCACCTGTCCACCTGTCTGTCCACCTGTCTGTCTGTCCACCTGTCTGTCTCTGTCTGTCTGTACTTCAATAGTTCCATCAAGCTATTGACCTCTGACCTTTAGCATTTAGCATATAGCATTTAGCATTTAGCATATAGCTATGTCCTCTGTAACATCTGAAGTTAGCTGGTCTACAGAGACCTGGTCCACGTTCAGGCTGTTAAACCATGAACTATGAACTAGACCCGAGGTTAGAGACCAGGGACAGCGTCCAGCTCCTCAGGGTCCAGATCTATGGGGTCCAGATCTACGGGGTCCAGATCTACAGGGTCCAGATCTACAAGGTAATCACTCCAGAGTCCAGCAGGGGGAGACAAACACCACGGCAGGCCAACCTGTCCCCTCAGAGACAGAGTCTGTCCTCAGTGTCTCCTCAGTGTAGAATTTAAAGAATGAATGAGTGGACGTACCGGGGACCAGAGGACGTACCAGGGACCAGTGGACGTACCGGGGACCAGAGGACGTACCAGGGACCAGTGGACGCACCGGGGACCAGAGGACGTATCGGGGACCAGAGGACGTACCGGGGACCAGAGGACGCACTGAGGACGTCTCTGGATGTGGACTCGCTGTGACTCTGATCAGCTGATGTTGAGGAGGCGTCAGACAGTCACAGCTTTGTTCATCACATAAAGACTCTTTGTTCCTGGGACACAACAGAACCAGGACCAGGACAGAACCTCCTCCTCCTCTGTCCTGACAATGTCTCCAGTCTGAGACCCCCGATACTGTCCTACACCGTCCCCCTACCTCCCTACAAGTGTACACTACCAGACCAGGACAAGACCAGACCAGGACCAGACCAGACCAGGACCAGACCAGGACCAGGACCAGGACCAGGACCAGGACCAGACCAGGACCAGACCAGACCAGGACCAGACCAGGACCAGACCAGGACCAAACCAGAACTCACCAGGACTCGTTGTCCTTCTTCTGGGCCTCGTCCAGTCTCAGCTGGGTCACCTGACCACAGACGCTCTGGAGCATGGGCAGTAGCTGCGCCTGGTGGGTGGAGCTCAGGAGTTGTGACATCATGCCGGACAGGTGGGCGGAGCTTATGGGGCCACCGTGCTGAGATGTGATGTCCTCACTGGGGACGGCAGGGGACGAGGACGTGTCCTCCTCTGGAGACTGGAGACACCGACATTCATCAAACATCTGTCAAACACCAGCTAACGGCTAGTGGCTAAAGGCTAGCGGCTAACAGCTAGCGGCTAACAGCTAGTGGCTAAAGGCTAGCGGCTAATGCTGTGAACGAGCTAATGATGAACTTCCAGTTTGAGTTAATAGATGGAGCTGATACCATGGAGACTGGAGGACAATCAGCTGGAGGACGATCAGCTGGAGGACGATCAGCTGGAGGATGAGGACAAGACGACCGTCCTCTGCTCAGTGCAGCTCCAGCTCCCATCAGCAGAGGCAGGAAACCTTCCAGAGAGGACGTCTGGTTCTGGACAGACACAGAGAGGACACACTGAGAGGACACACTGAGAGGACACACGGAGAGGAGACACAGAGAGGACACACGGAGAGGAGACACAGAGAGGAGACACAGAGAGGAGATGTCCTCTAGAATGACAGACAGACATGGAGTCCTACTCCACCTTCTGCTGGAACTGGACCATGTCCATCAGGTTCTGGGCCCCCGGGGACAGACTGGTCCCCATGTCTTCCACCAGACTCTGGACCTGTCCCATGTCAATGCCGGGACCCTGAGACACGGGACAGGACTGGACACCGACAACAACTCGACTCAGCAACACCCTGGTCCTACCGGCGAGAGACAGCAGCTGGACACGGAGACAGGGGACAATGAGACAGATGTGGACAGACAACAGTACGTCCACGGTCTCAGCCTCACCTTCACCTCACAGGACGAGGACGGATGTCTCAGGACCAGCTGCTTCTCATAGAAAGGACGTCCCTCTGGACTGGGACACAGGGACACTACGTCAACACAACCACAACAACAACAACACAACAACAATCACACAACACAACCAACACACAACAACACAAAGAACAACAACATAACAACAACAACAAACAACAACCACAACAAACAACAATCACAACTACAACAACAACATCACAACAATCACAACCACAACAAAAACAACAATAACACAACAACAACAACAACAACAACAACAACACCAACAACCTGTGTGTGTGTGTGGTGGTTTCTACCTGTGTGTGTGGTCTCCGTGGTCCCCCGTCCTGTCCCCCGTCCTGTCCCCCCTCACCGTCCCACAGTACTGGCCCGTGTGGTCGTAGACCTCCATGGTGGGGGCCTGGCTGAGGAGGACCAGGCGGCTGATGGAGGAGTGGGGGGGACAGCGCAGTGTCAGGACGCAGGGACACGTCTGGTCCACCTGTCTCAGTAGAACCGGATCTGTGCTGGAACCAGGACCAAGGAAGTCTTAGTAGAACTCAGTCACATGACTTCACCTGTGGGGGTGGGGGGGGGGGGGCGTCCTCACCTGGTCTCCTCGAGCTCACTGACGTCCACTCTGTCCTGGACAGGATGCAGGATGTCACTCAGTTGTCCCCCATCACACACCCACCCTGGTCCACTCCCCACCTCCACCATGATGCCGTTACCTAGGAGACAGGAGAGTCCACCGTTACCTAGGAGACAGGACAGACAGGAGAGACAGGAGACAGGCAGGAGACAGGAGAGTCCACCGTTACCTAGGAGACAGGAGACAGGGGAATCCCTTAAACCCGTGTCTGGTTGTGTACCTGTGTAGTGTCTGGCTGTGTGTGTGTGTGTGTGTGTGTGTGTGTGTGTGTGTGTGTGTGTGTAGCGTGGAGTGGATCTATGTCTTCAGACTAGTTGTGTAGTTGTGTATTTGTTATGAGAATCTCTCTGTGTAACTTGATGCTCAGAAGTAAAGCTGTGAGTGTGTGTGTGTCTTTATCACTGTGTAGGTGTTGTGTAGACGTTGTGTAGATGTTGTGTAGATGTTGTGGTCTTAGTCCCCCGCATTAAACCGGTCTCACCTTCACGTTGTGTGTCCTCGTGTTTGACAATCGACAGTTGAACCGTTTAATCTCCAGATTCTCTGTCGGAGCCGCGACGGAGCTCCTGTTGTGGTGTGACGTCATAAAACTGCGACTCCCGCTAAAACGTATTTTGAACGCGACCTCCCCCGGTAATAATAAGGTCTCATGGACTTCACCGAGTGCTACAGCGACTCCGTCTCCGGTTTGTCCTCCGCGGCTCGGTCCGGATCCAGGAAGCGGCTCCGGCGGCTCCTGAGGACAGGATGTAGCCCGGAGACAAGGGACAACCGCGGCTGGACGGCGCTGCATGAGGCCGCTGCAGCTGGAAGACAGGACTGTGTCCGGGACATCCTGTCCGCCGTCCGGGGTGAGGGACAGGACTGTCCTCTCTGTCTGTCCCCTCTGTCTGTCCCCTCTGTATGACCACTGTCCCCTCAGACTGTCCCCTCTATCTTTCCCCTCTGGTTGACGGCTGTCCTCTGTGTCTGTCCCCTCTGGTTGACGGTTGTCCTCTATGTCTGTCCCCAGCCCGTTCGTCTCGCCGTCTCTCTGTCTTGGTCAACTCTTTGACTCATGAGGGGGAGTCTGCGTTTTACCTGGCGGCCCAGCGAGGACACCTGGACGTCCTCCGTCTCCTCCTGGACGCTGGGACCGACATGAACCAGCTGACCAATGACCTGTCCTGTCCTCTGTATGCAGGTACAGAGACATGTCCTCATGTCCTTATGTCCTCAGACATGACACAACAAGACGCTGTCAGCAACAACTGGAATAAATAAACTGAATGTCCAGTATATAAATAGATACATAAATAACTATATAAATAAATATAAATAAATATAAAATAAATAACTATATAAATAAATATAATTAAATATAAAGTAAATAAATTAATATAATGTCCAGTATATAAATAAATACATACTGCGTTGCTATCTACTTATAGTAACTATACTAGTTATTTATATTTATTAATACTATATTAATAAACATAAATAACTATATAAATAAATATTTTCAGTGTTTGTATCTGTGTCTTGTCTCAGCTGTGGACAGTGGACATCAGGCCGTGGTGGACTTCCTGGTCAGAGAAGGAGCTGAAGTCAACAGAGTCCACACAGCGTCCTGCTGGACATGTCTCCACCAGGCTGTCTACAAGGTAAGACACTGCCTCCGTCTCTAACATGTCTCCACCAGGCTGTCTTCAGGGTAAGACACTGTCTCCGTCTTTGTCTCTAACATGTCACATGTCTGTCCCAGGGCCTGGGGGACATGGTGAGGGTCCTGGTGGGGGTCAGTGACCTGGAGGCTGTGGACGACCACAGGATGTCTCCTCTGTTTGTGGCGGCTCAGTATGGACGGACAGAGTGTCTGGAGATCCTGGTGGACGCCGGTGGGACGGCTGCTTTCTTCCTCATGTCCTCATGTCCAGATGTGTCCTCTGTGTTAAATGTGTCCTCCGTGTCCTCAGGAGCTGACGTGAACTCCCAGGCCGCTGACCTGGCGTCTCCTCTGCTCATAGCGTCTCAGGAAGGACATCGGGCCTGCGTGGACGTCCTGTTGGACCACGGAGCTGATCCCAACACCGTCTGCAGCCTGGAGTGGCCTCAGCTGGCCGTCCACTCCGCCGCACAGTTTGGACACGTCGGGTAAGGGGGACGAGCAGGACCGTCCGGGACCTGGTCTCCCATCAGTTCAGGATCAACCTAGAATGCCTGTCCTCAGGTCCCGAGATCAATAAAGTCTGTCTCTAACATGTCTCTAACATGTCTCTAACATGTCTCTCTGTCTCTAACGTGTCTCTCTGTCTTGTCCAGCATCCTCCGCCGGCTCGTTGCCGTCACAGATAGACATTGTGACCGGGGGGAGGACATGGTGAGTCCTCTGTACGTGGCCGTCCACAGCGCTCAGACCCTGAGTGTGGAGACGCTCCTGGGGGACGGATTCAGCCCCGATGCCCAAGACTGCACCTCCAGCCTGGGCTTCAGCTCCCCCCTGTCCCTGGCCCTGAGCCAGCCCCCCAGCAAACCCTCCAGGTCCACACTGTCTCTGTCCCTGTCTTTGTCTCTGTCTCTGTCTCTGTCTCTGTCTCTGTATCTGTCTCTGTCCCTGGCCCTGAGCCAGCCCCCCAGCAAACCCTCCAGGTCCACACTGTCTCTGTCTCTGTCTCTGTCTCTGTCCCTGTCCCTGTCCCTGTCTCTGTCTGTCTCTGTCTCTGTCCCTGTCCCTGTCTCTGTCTCTGTCCCTGTCTCTGTCTCTGTCCCTGTCTCTGTCTCCTCTATAGCAGCTCAGTTAAAATAATAATAACTAAATATAAAATAAATGATAAACACCACTGACTCTTTTCTAATGAATCTAATTTATCGTTAGTCCTCAGTCTAGGACCCTGCTCCTCGTTAGTCCTCAGTCTAGTACCCTGCTCCTCGTTAGTGCTCAGTCCAGTCTGGGACCCTGCTCCTCGTTAGTCCTCAGTCTGGGACCCTGCTCCTCGTTAGTCCTCAGTCTAGGACCCTGCTCCTCGTTAGTCCTCAGTCTAGTACCCTGCTCCTCGTTAGTGCTCAGTCCAGTCTGGGACCCTGCTCCTCGTTAGTCCTCAGTCTGGGACCCTGCTCCTCGTTAGTGCTCAGTCTAGGACCCTGCTCCTCGTTAGTGCTCAGTCTGGGACCCTGCTCCTCGTTAGTGCTCAGTCTAGGACCCTGCTCCTCGTTAGTGCTCAGTCTGGGACCCTGCTCCTCGTTAGTGCTCAGTCTGGGATCCTGCTCCTCGTTAGTGCTCAGTCTAGGACCCTGCTCCTCGTTAGTCCTCAGTCTAGGACCCTGCTCCTCGTTAGTCCTCAGTCTGGGACCCTGCTCCTCGTTAGTCCTCAGTCCAGTCTAGTACCCTGCTCCTCGTTAGTGCTCAGTCTAGGACCCTGCTCCTCGTTAGTGCTCCAGACCATCTGGACTGAAGGGTCTGTTTCAAACCGGTTTCAGGGACTCGGTGTCGTTGCTGTTGGCAGCAGGAGCCCGTCTGACTGAGGAGGAATGGCTCCGTGTTGTGGGCCCTGATAAGACGGAGCTGCTGCAGCTGATTCTGGACCACAGATGGATCCCGGGACCCGGGGCCTTGTCCAGCGATGGTCCCCGGACTCAGCGTGAAGGGAGGACGGCGCTGAGGCTGCAGGAAGTCCGGGGGCTCCTGTGTGTGGCCCTGGACCAGGTCCAGTCTGCTGCCTCCTGGCTTCCTGTGCTCCTGGAGGCTGGACTGGAGCCGTCGCTGCTGCTGCAGCCCCACATGTGAGGTTCTGGTCCAGCCACAGACCGGTCCACCATCAGAGCTCCTCACCAGCGTCTCTGTGTCCTCTCTGTGTCCCCTCTAGGTTGGACCAGGCGGACAGCGAGGTCCTGAACTTCCTGCTGGAGTTTGTCAACTGGTCCACTCTGGCCCCGGCTCTGAGACGGGTTCTGGATCGACGGCGCTCTGAAAACACCTGGAGACCACGTCCACACTTTGGTACGGCCCCTGGTTCTCAGCTGTGGGTGGGATGTGTGCGTCAAACACTGAGCCTGTCCTCTCCTTCTTCTTGTGTCCTCCTGGTCCAGACGCCGTCCCTCGTCTGTCCCACCTCTGCCGGCTGCAGGTCAGAGCGACGCTGGGGTCAGACCTCCTGATCAGGACCAGCGTGGTCCAGCAGCTCCACGTGCCCTCGCCTCTCCACCGCTTCCTCAGGTTCAGGGACGTCCTGGAGGAGGCTCCCTGTAGACCTCCAGACCCGGACTCACATCACACCCAGGGACACGAACACAGACACGTCCTTTAAACCCAGTTCAAACACCACATAAACAAAAAGAAGAAGATGAAGTCACGACTGGAGTCTTTCTCAGGAGCAGCTCAAAGGAAACAAAGAGACTTTTTGGATATGTTTTATGTATAAATCAATAAATAGATTAAGTCCAGTTTATTTCCTTTCGGTGTGTTTGGATAAATCTTGACCTGGACGACACTTTGAACTCTTAACATTATTGTTATATTATTTTTATATTTATATTTTATTTGTTCCGTTTGTTTTAATTCCTGTTAATAAACCTGTTCTCTTCATGCTTTATATCCAGTTGGTGATGAATAAATATTTATTTCTATATATCAGCTTTTCTGTGATCGGTTCCTCATCCTGTCATTCACACCGAGGACACATCTGATTGGTCAATGGTCCTTGTTGTGGGTGGTGCGTAGTGATACCAGGAAGTAGCTGCTCCTGAGAAGCAGCAGCGACTGATTGGTCCGACCTGCTGTCATTCACCCGGAGAACACATCTGATTGGTCAGGATTCCTAGTTGTAGGCGGTGCGTAGTGATACCAGGAAGTAGTTCGCAGCTCCGGAGAAGCAGCAGCAGCGACCCGTTCCGATTCTTCCCAGAAAACAGCGTTTGTATCCGGGTGCGTCCACTGAGCCTCGGGGGAGGGAGATGTCTTAATGCGGTTCATACGTGAGTGTTTAAACATGTCTCGTTTTACTGTTTTTCTTTCAGATATCTGCTGTTTGTGTAGCATGCTAGCTTGACGTTTCACTGGCGCTCACACAGCTTGTTGTCATTTAGCTCAACAGACAAACAAACCAATAAACCAATAAAAACAAACAAACAATTAAACAGGAAAATAAACAAACACACTAACGTGACTTCATTTAGCTGCAGCGGTTATTGCAGGCATGCTGTTAGCCGTTAGCTCGTACCCAATGCTAGCAGGTTAGCAGCATATGAGCTAAATGAGAGGAAATATGAGGACAGATGTTTCAGTGAAGACATGAAATAAAATAAACTGGAAACGCACTAAGGTCAGAGAGAAACCTTTTATTAAAGGTACCAAAGAAAAAACACCATGAATAATAATAGAATGTATATCTGCACATCTCATTTTATTGTATTTCATTTTATTTTATTTCATAGTGCTTATTATGCTGATTCTTATTATTAGGTGAACTTAGCCAGGAGCTTCCACACAAGATGTAGTTATGTGCTCACATAATGACACTAAATCAACCTTAAATATTAAATCTAAGAAAATAATATTTACATAGAAGGTTCATGGTTTTATTCTGTTCCTCTAGTCCACAGGTGTCAAACATACGGACCGTGGGCTGAAAGCAGCCAGGGATCTAATCTGACCCCAGCATCACTTTACAATAGGAGACTGGACTATTTCAATAAAAATAACTTGTATTTATAGATTCAGATTCAGAAAACTTTATTTGTACCCAGGGACAATTTAAGGCTCAGTTGAGACACATGACGTGAAAGTACAAACACTTTTAAGTTAAGAATAACAAGAAAAGAACAATACAAAGTATAGCTAAGGGATAGTGGTCCCTCCACTAACAACCCCAGGACCCCCTCAGAAGGCCCATGTCTATTCTCATGTCTATACACTATACTAGGTCATAATGTTATGGCTGATCAGTGTATTGTTCCAGCCAGTTTCCCTGGTTGCTCACCGGTCTGAAAGATTTCACCCTGTGAATTCATTATTCATTCAGTGTCTGATGAAGGTCTGAGGGTAACGGAATAGAGTAGAATACGGTGTAAGAGTTGTGTTTCTCTTCTGTGACGTGTCTTTGTGGTTGGACAGCCGAGGCCAGCCTCAGTGAGACGAGATCTCGTCCATACGTCATCCAGATGAGGAATGCCGGGAGCATGAAGCCGTCGATGAGACGAGATGCTGGAGTCTGGAACCAGACCAGGAGTCTTCTCCACAAGAACGTTCTGATCAAGTGGAGAACCCAACAGCAGAGCCTGCAGGTGCTGATCCACGCGAACATCCAGATCATTCACTTCAAACATACTGTCTAAAAGAAACCACCGCACAGAGCAGACATGGTCCATGGTCGTGGTTCTGATTCTTCTTCTCTCCTGACAAATAGTTCTCAGGGGGTGGGAGGGTGGGGGGGTCCTCTCTACGAGTGTAAAAATGTCCTAGAAACAACTGGATCCATATGAGGGGCTGTTGTTATTGTCACTGTCGTAGATGTGTAATGTCCTGCTCCTCCTCCTCCTCCTCCTCCTTCTCCTCCTCCTCCTCCTCCTCCTCCTCCTCCTCCTCCTCCCTCTGCTGCTGCTGGGCCTCCTCATCCTCATCAGCAGCCTGAACCCTCACGTCTACTATGGAGGCATCGGCACTACGGAGCTGGAGGAGGAGAACCACTACTTCAAGTGTCTGGGCTACACCCCCATCACCAACGTCACCAGCCACATCATGGAGGAGGTGGCTCAGGACATGCGTAAGTCTGAAGCCTGAGTGATTCTGTCCTCACCATCAGCAGGAGCTCAGTGTGAGGCCGCTGTGTTTGCAGACATGCGGGATCATCTGGAGACGTTTGCCAGTGAGGAGGATCTGGAGAACGCCAGCCTCTACGAGCCCTCCAGCTTCGTTGGCGTGGTGTTCACGGACAGCTCGGCCACGTCGTACAGGCTGCGCTTCCCCTACAGCCAGCTGCCCCTGCCCAGCGACTACACCGAGTCCATCGGTACAAACACATCCTGGTCTTTATTCTGCACCTTCGACAGATTCAGCTGGTCCCGGTTCAGTGAGGGTCAAGAATCCATTATCAGGACATAACGTTTTAAAAGGAGCACAAACAGCACACAGACATTTAAATACCTACGCAAATATGAACATCGCTAGAAAACCACAGGTACAGAGACAAGGGGAATAATGTAGAGATGGACATGAGGAGCAGATTAGTCCTGGTCTATGGAATACTGAGGACTAGACCCAGAACCATCAGGTCCATGTTCATGACTCTGGTCTCTCTCTGTGGACCCTGGTCTCTCTCTGTGGACCCTGGTCTCTCTCTGTGGACCCTGGTCTCTCTCTGTAGACCCTGGTCTCTCTGTGTGGACCATGGTCTCTCTGTGGACCCTGGTCTCTCTCTGTGGACCCTGGTCTCTCTCTGTGGACCCTGGTCTCTCTCTGTGGACCCTGGTCTCTCTCTGTGGACCCTGGTCTCTCTGTAGACCTCGGTCTCTCTCTGTGGACTCTGGTCTCTCTGTAGACCCTGGTCTCTCTCTCTCTGGTCTCTCTCTGTAGACCCTGGTCTCTCTCTGTGGACCCTGGTCTCTCTCTGTGGACCCTGGTCTCTCTCTGTAGACCCTGGTCTCTCTGTGTGGACCATGGTCTCTCTGTGGACCCTGGTCTCTCTGTGTGGACCCTGGTCTCTCTCTGTGGACCCTGGTCTCTCTCTGTAGACCCTGGTCTCTCTCTCTGTACCCTGGTCTCTCTCTGTGGACCCTGGTCTCTCTCTGTGGACCCTGGTCTCTCTCTGTGGACCCTGGTCTCTCTCTGTAGACCCTGGTCTCTCTGTGTGGACATGGTCTCTCTGTGGACTGGATCTCTCTCTGTGGAACCTGGTTCTCTCTGGTGGACCATGATCTCTACTGTGACCCTGGTCTCTCGTAGACCTCGGTCTCTCTCTGTGGACTCTGGTCTCTCTGTAGACCCTGGTCTCCTCTCTCTGGTCTCTCTCTGTAGACCTGGTCTCTCTGTGGACCCTGGTCTCTCTCTGTGCTGGTCTCTCTCTGTAGACCCTGTCTCTCTGTGTGGCCATGGTCTCTCTGTGGACCCTGGTCTCTCTGTGGACCCTGGTGTCTCTCTGTGGACCCTGGTCTCTCTCTGTAGACCCTGGTCTCTCTCTCTCTGGTCTCTCTCTGTAGACCCTGGTCTCTCTCTGTGGACCCTGGTCTCTCTGTGGACCCTGGTCTCTCTGTAGACCCTGGTCTCTCTCTGTGGACTCTGGTCTCTCTGTAGACCCTGGTCTCTCTGTAAATCCTGGTCTCTCTGTAAATCCTGGTCTCTCTGTGGACCCTGGTCTCTCTCTGTAGACCCTGGTCTCTCTCTGTGGACCCTGGTCTCTCTCTGTAGACCCTGGTCTCTCTGTAGACCCTGGTCTCTCTCTGTGGACCCTGGTCTCTCTCTGTCTGGTCTCTCTCTGTAGACCCTGGTCTCTCTGTGGACCCTGGTCTCTCTCTGTAGACCCTGGTCTCTCTCTGTGGACCCTGGTCTCTCTCTGTGGACCCTGGTCTCTCTCTGTAGACCCTGGTCTCTCTGTGGACCCTGGTCTCTCTCTCTCTGGTCTCTCTCTGTGGACCCTGGTCTCTCTCTGTGGACCCTGGTCTCTCTCTGGTCTCTCTCTGTGGACCCTGGTCTCTCTCTGTAGACCCTGGTCTCTCTGTGGACCCTGGTCTCTCTCTGTAGACTCTGGTCTCTCTCTGTGGACCCTGGTCTCTCTCTCTCTGGTCTCTCTCTGTGGACCCTGGTCTCTCTGTAGACCCTGGTCTCTCTCTGTGGACCCTGGTCTCTCTGTGGACCCTGGTCTCTCTCTGTGGACCCTGGTCTCTCTCTGTAGACCCTGGTCTCTCTGTGGACCCTGGTCTCTCTGTGTGGACCTGGTCTCTCTCTGTGGACCCTGGTCTCTCTCTGTGGACCCTGGTCTCTCTCTGTGGACCCTGGTCTCTCTCTGGTCTCTCTCTGGTCTCTCTCTGTGGACCCTGGTCTCTCTCTGTAGACCCTGGTCTCTCTGTGGACCCTGGTCTCTCTCTGTGGACCCTGGTCTCTCTCTGGTCTCTCTCTGTGGACCCTGGTCTCTCTCTCTCTGGTCTCTCTCTGTGGACCCTGGTCTCTCTCTGTGGACCCTGGTCTCTCTCTGTGGACCCTGGTCTCTCTCTGTGGACCCTGGTCTCTCTCTGGTCTCTCTCTGTGGACCCTGGTCTCTCTCTGTGGACCCTGGTCTCTCTGTGACCTGGTCTCTCTCTGTGGACCCTGGTCTCTCTCTCTCTGGTCTCTCTCTGTCTGGTCTCTCTGTAGACCCTGGTCTCTCTCTGTGGACCCTGGTCTCTCTGTGGACCCTGGTCTCTCTGTAGACCCTGGTCTCTCTCTGTAGACCCTGGTCTCTCTGTAGACCCTGGTCTCTCTGTAGACCCTGGTCTCTCAGTGGACCCTGGTCTCTCTCTCTCTGGTCTCTAAAAACCCTTGGATCATTATTTCCAGGTTTAAGTCCTGGTCTTTTAGAATCAGTACTAACACACACCTCATTGTCTGCCCGGCTGAATCTGGTCCAGGTGGAACCAGGTTATGAAACAGAACATGACGGCAGTGAAGGCTTTGACCCCGTGTTGCTTGTCTCCTGCAGCCAGTTGCTTCACCAACTCTGTGAACTGCAGAGCTGCTAACTACTGGTACTCCGGCTTCATCCGCCTCCAGTCTCGGATCGATGCCGCCATCATCCAGGTCAGACCCACTGAGACGAGGTGACGACGGTTTAATTCCACCACGACGCTGTGGCCTCAGGGTTTCCTGCTGATGTCTTTGCAGATGCAGACGAAGCGATCGGTGTGGAGCGAGCTGGACCTGAGCGTGGTCATGATGGGCCAGCCCGGCTCTGTGGAGGTGCAGAAGTTTCCCCACGCCCTCATTTCCATCTACCTGGTCCTGGCCTTCACGCCCTTCGTCACCTTCCTCATCGTCAACGTGGTGGCTGAGAAGGAGCATCGACTGAAAGACACCATGACCATGATGGGGCTGTACGACACGTCCTTCTGGTGAGAGGATACCCAGACAATGTTAATGATGGCGGCCATCTTTGATGTAGATAGATTTAGTCAGATAGGCTAACGGCCCTCATCCAATCACAGGACAGGGTCCCTGAGAATGAGGTCAGCTGACTCCCTGAATACACTGAGGAGCAGGTTCTTCCATCCATCGAGTTTTTCCTCCATGTTCCAAGACGTCACCACCAGGATTCATGGGGCTCAGATAGTGAAAGAGGTGCTCCGCCCACAGACTAGAGGGGAGGAGCTCCGCCCACAGACTAGAGGGGAGGAGCTCCACCCACAGACTAAAGGAGAGGAGCTCCACCCACAGACTAGAGGGGAGGAGCTCCACCCACAGACTAGAGGGGAGGAGCTCCGCCAACAGACTAGAGGGGAGGAGCTCCACCCACAGACTAGAGGGGAGGAGCTCCGCCCACAGACTAAAGGAGAGGAGCTCCACCCACAGACTAGAGGGGAGGAGCTCCGCCCACAGACTAGAGGGGAGGAGCTCCGCCCACAGACTAGAGGGGAGGAGCTCCACCCACAGACTAAAGGAGAGGAGCTCCGCCCACAGATTAGAGGGGAGGAGCTTGTATCTGTGTAGTGTTGTAGTTGAGGACATCACCTCTGGAGCGCTGACTTGTTCTCGTCCTGTACCAGGTTATCGTGGGGCCTCCTGTACGCTGCTCTGGTCACCACCATGTCCATCCTCATGGCCGTCATCGCCACCTACACGGCTCTGTTTCCTAACAGCGACTTCTTCGTCGTCTTCTTCCTCATCTTCCTCTACGGGATATCATCTGTGAGTAGAGCCGTGAGAGAAGGGAGAGACTCTGCTGTAATAGTAAACACATAAATGATGTCTGAACTGTCCGTCTGCTTCCTCAGATCTTTTTCTCCTTCATGCTCACTCCGTTGTTTAAGAAGCCCAAGTTTGCCAGCACGGTGGGCTCCATGCTGACGGTGGTGTTCGGCTGCTTCTCCCTGTTCACCGTCCTGATGAAGGATTTCCCTCAGTCGCTGGTCTGGATCCTCTGCCTCCTGTCCCCCAGCGCCTTCTCCATCGGCATCGCACAGGTTACACAGTAAACACGCATTAAACACACTAAACACACATTAAACATGCATTAAACACACTAAACACACATTAAACACACAGTAAACACGCATTAAACACGCATTAAACACGCATTAAACACGCATTAAACACACATTAAACACGCATTAAACACAGTAAACACGCATTAAACACACAGTAAACACGCATTAAACACAGTAAACACGCATTAAACACGCATTAAACACGCATTAAACACGCATTAAACACACATTAAACACGCATTAAACACACAGTAAACACGCATTAAACACAGTAAACACGCATTAAACACACAGTAAACACGCATTAAACACGCATTAAGCACATTAAACACGCATTAAACACGCATTAAACACATTAAACACACATTAAACACGCATTAAACACACATTAAACACGCATTAAACACATTAAACACACATTAAACACGCATTAAACACACTAAACACGCATTAAACACACAAAACACACATTAAACACGCATTAAACACACATTAAACACGCATTAAACACACATTAAACACACATTAAACACGCATTAAACACGCATTAAACACGCATTAAACACACTAAACACGCATTAAACACACTAAACACGCATTAAACACGCATTAAACACACTAAACACGCATTAAACACGCATTAAACATGCATTAAACACAGTAAACACGCATTAAACACACAGTAAACACGCATTAAACACGCATTAAGCACATTAAACACGCATTAAACACAGTAAACACGCATTAAACACGCATTAAACACACTAAACACGCATTAAACACACTAAACACGCATTAAACACATTAAACACGCATTAAACACACTAAACACGCATTAAACACGCATTAAACACGCATTAAACACACATTAAACACGCATTAAACACGCATTAAACACATTAAACACACATTAAACACGCATTAAACACACTAAACACGCATTAAACACACTAAACACACATTAAACACGCATTAAACACACATTAAACACGCATTAAACACACTAAACACGCATTAAACACACATTAAACACGCATTAAACACGCATTAAACACACATTAAACACACTAAACACACATTTAACACACATTTAACAAGCATTAAACACACATTAAACACGCATTAAACACACTAAACACGCATTAAACACACTAAACACGCACTAAACACGCATTAAACACGCACTAAACACGCATTAAACACGCATTAAACACACTAAACACGCATTAAACACACGAAACACACATTAAACACACATTAAACACATTAAACACGCATTAAACACATTAAACACGCATTAAACGCATTAAACACGCATTAAACACGCATTAAACACACTAAACACGCATTAAACACACGAAACACACACTAAACACACGAAACACACACTAAACACACGAAACACACACTAAACACGCATTAAACACACACTAAACACACATTAAACACACACTAAACACACATTAAACACACTAAACACGCATTAAACACGCATTAAACACATATTAAACACATATTAAACACATTAAACACACACTAAACACACACTAAACACACATTAAACACATTAAACACACTAAACACACAAACACGTGTTAAACACACATTAAACACACTAAACACGCATTAAACACGCATTAAACGCACTAAACACACATTAAACACACTAAACACGCATTAAACACGCATTAAACACATTAAACACATTAAACACACTAAACACACAAACACGTGTTAAACACACATTAAACACACTAAACACGCATTAAACACGCATTAAATACACACTAAACACACATTAAACACGCATTAAACACACTAAACACACACTAAACACACATTAAACACGCACTAAACACACAGTAAACACACACTAAACACACACTAAACCACCGTCAACCAATCAAACACATGAATGTAAAATATTTTACCCGTGTATTTATTTATTCATTCAGGAAAATGAGCCGATATCACATAGGGAGGTGAACCTCTAGCATTACAAGTTAGTTTTAAGGTGAAATTAGAACCGATTAGAGTCGTTGTTGCTCATCAGGCTGGAAAAGGTTGAAAAAGAATTTCTAAAGATGATGATCAACACTGGACACGAGGACTCACTCAGATATGGAAGACTGTCTGAAAATGAATCCCTATAAATATGTATATTTCTGTAACTGGACGTGTGTGTTTGTGGACCAGTAGCAGCCCTGAGGACTCACCTGTGTTAAATGTCTTTCAGGTGGTTTACCTGGAGGCTCAGGGAGACGGCGCTGTGTTCTCGTCTTTGACCAACGGTCCTCATCCTCTCTACGTCCCTCTGCTCATGCTGGTGTTGGACTGCATCCTTTACCTTCTCTTGGCTGTTTACCTGGACCAGGTGCTGCCAGGTGAGCATCAACTCATTAAACAGCACGGGTGTCAAACATACGGCCCGCAGCCCAAAAGGGTCCCACCACAGGGTCTAATCTGGCCCAGGACTGAACAGCCGACAGCAATGAGCCCAAATTAAACCTGTTTTTATTGAGGAATTAAATTTTAAAGGATAGAGTTATTAAATGTAAACGTTCTCCTAATTCCATTGTTCTTCTTTGCACTAAAACAAAAGGAGAACGTGTGGAGTTGTCGTTACTTATAGGTTCTGATATCAGACTGGTCTGAATGTGGCCCCTGAACTAACACATGAAGTAACAGACTCACTGTCTCTGATGTGCAGGTGAGTTTGGGAGTCGGAGGTCGTTGCTGTACTTCCTGAAGCCGTCCTATTGGTCCAAGCGCCGGGAGCGCTACGTTGAAGTGAGCTCGGTGTACGACAGCGAGGTGAACGGGGCTCCGGCTGGAGACGAGTCGGTGGAGCCGGTTTCTCCTGAGTTCAGAGGGAAAGAAGCCATCCGGTACGGGCCTGGTCCACATGTGGACACATGTGGACACATGTGGACAGATGTGGACAGTGTGTTGGTCAGACACGTTGAATCTGAGCGACCTGTAACCTGACGCTCTGTTTCCTCCTGACAGCATCAACAACATCCGGAAAGTTTACAAAGAGAAGGACGGCGTGGTGGAGGCTCTGAGAGGTGAGTCTGGAGCTCCTCCAATACTGGATAATAATTCCTGACTTCATCAGAGATGCACCGCAATAAAACGCTCCTCCCTCTAGTATCTGGGTGGAGCTGATTGATTCAATAAGAAGCTTTATTTCTTCCTGGTAGAACATGGTTCTCCACTGTCCTTCCAGTCTGGAATAAACGTCTTAACCCAGTAGTTTAGTAGTTTCTAGATGTTTCCTCTGCTTGATGCAGCCAATGATTTGACCCTTCTCCACCAGACTAACATCTCCTCCTCCAGACTAACATCTCCTCCACCAGACTAACATCTCCTCCACCAGACTAACATCTCCTCCACCACCAGACTAACATCTTCCCCTCCACCAGACTAACATCTCCTCCACCAGACTAACATCTCCTCCACCAGACTAACATCATCTCCTCCACCAGACTAACATCTCCACCAGACTAACATCTCCTCCACCAGACTAACATCTCCTCCACCAGACTAACATCTTCTCCACCAGACTAACATCTCCACCAGACTAACATCTTCTCCACCAGACTAACATCTCCTCCTCCACCAGACTAACATCTTCTCCTCCAGACTAACATCTCCTCCTCCAGACTAACATCTCCTCCTCCAGACTAACATCTCCTCCACCAGACTAACATCTCCTCCACCAGACTAACATCATCTCCTCCACCAGACTAACATCTCCACCAGACTAACATCTCCTCCTCCAGACTAACATCTCCTCCACCAGACTAACATCTCCTCCACCAGACTAACATCTCCTCCACCAGACTAACATCTCCTCCACCAGACTAACATCTCCTCCTCCACCAGACTAACATGTTCTCCACCAGACTAACATCTTCTCCACCACCACGGGATGTGGAGCAAATGAGAAGCTGCTCATAAATAACTTGTTGAACTAATGATCCACCAGGAGTCTCTGGACTATGAGCTCAGGTAGATCCAGGTCTAGGAGACTGTCTGACTCTGTCTGGTCTCTGTCCTCTGACTGGTCCTCAGGTTTGACCTTTGACATCTACGAGGGCCAGATCACGGCCCTGCTGGGACACAGCGGGGCGGGGAAGTCCACCCTCATGAACATCCTGTGTGGGATCTGCCCCCCCTCCAGTGGCTCCGCCTCCATCTACGGGTCGCCTGTAGCCGAGATCGCCGACACCGCGGAGATGAAGCAGCTGGTGGGAATCTGCCCTCAGTTCAACATCATCTTCGACGTCCTCACGGTGGAGGAACACCTCAGGATCTTCTCCGCCATCAAAGGAATCCCCCCGGGGGACGTGGACGCTGAGGTGAAGGGACACGCTGGACACTCTGAGACGTCTGAGGCTGGAGACAGTTAGTGAGGAGGAGCAGGAGGAGATGAGGAGGAGGATAAGGAGGATAAGGGCTCCATGTACTAGTGACTGTAGTAGAGTTCTGTTATAGATGGGGACAGGGGGTCTGGGGACAGGAGGTCTGGAAGTCTGGGGACAGGTGGTCTGGGGACAGGAGGTCTGGGGACAGGAGGTCTGGGGACAGGAGGTCTGGAAGTCTGGGGACAGGTGGTCTGGGGACAGGAGGTCTGGGGACAGGAGGTCTGGAAGTCTGGGGACAGGTGGTCTGGGGACAGGAGGTCTGGGGACAGGAGGTCTGGAAGTCTGGGGACAGGTGGTCTGGGGACAGGAGGTCTGGGGACAGGAGGTCTGGGGACAGGAGGTCTGGAAGTCTGGGGACAGGTGGTCTGGGGACAGGAGGTCTGGGGACAGGAGGTCTGGAAGTCTGGGGACAGGAAGTCTGGGGACAGGAGGTCTGGAGGTCTGGGGACAGGAGGTCTGGGGACAGGAGGTCTGGAGGTCTGGGGACAGGAAGTCAGGGGACAGGAGGTCTGGAGGTCTGGGGACAGGAAGTCAGGGGACAGGAAGTCTGGAAGTCTGGGGACAGGTGGTCTGGAAGTCTGGGGACAGGTGGTCTGGGGACAGGTGGTCTGGGGACAGGAGGTTTGGGGACAGGAGGTCTGGAGGTCTGGGGACAGGAGGTCTGGGGACAGAAAGTCTGGGGACAGGAGGTTTGGGGACAGGAGGTCTGAGGACAGGAGGTCTGGGGACAGGTAGTCTGGTGACAGGTGGTCTGCTGCTAACGTCCAGTTTGTCTCTTAGGTGACTAAGGTCCTGAAGGACCTGGACCTGGAGAAGATCATGACGGCCCAAGCCAAGAACCTGAGTGGAGGCCAGAAGAGGAAACTGTCCCTGGGCATCGCCATCCTGGGGGACCCCAAGGTAGGCGTCCCCCACCCCCAGGACAACAAGATCCAGCCTGTTACTTCCTGTAGTCACGTCCCGCTCTGTCCCCCTCCGTCCCGCTCTGTCCCCCTCCGTCCCGCTCTGTCCCCTCAGATCCTGCTGCTGGACGAGCCCACGGCTGGAATGGACCCCTGCTCCAGACACCAGGTCTGGTCCCTGCTGAAGAGCCGCAGGTCCAACAGAGTCACGCTGCTGAGCACACACTACATGGACGAGGCCGACATCCTGGCTGGTACACACACCTGGACACACACACACACACACCTGGAGACACACACACACCTGGACACACACACACACACACACACACACACACACACACACACACACACCTGGACACACACACACACACACACACACACACACACACACACACACCTGGACACACACACACACACACACACCTGGACACACACACACACATACACACCTGGACACACACACACACACTTGGACACACATACACACACACACCTGGACACACACACACACACACACACACACACACACTTGGACACACACACACACACCTGGACACAACACACACACACCACACACCCACCTGAGACACACACACACACACACACACACACACACCTGGACACACACACACACCTGGACACATACTCTCACTCACACACTCTCACTCTCACACACACACACACACCTGGTAACAGACACACCTCCACTACACTCTCACACACCACGACTGGAGCACACACATGTACCGTAGACCAGGTCTGCTGGGGGTCCTTCATAGACCCGGGTAGACCAGGTCCTGGTTAACGCTGGTCTCCCCTCCAGACCGTAAAGCTGTGGTCTCCCAGGGCCAGCTGAGGTGTGTGGGCTCCTCCATGTACCTGAAGACCAGGTGTGGGGTCGGGTACCACCTGAGGATGTCCATCGCTGAGACCTGCGACCCCCAGCTGGTCTCAGCCAGGGTCCAGAACCACGTCCCCAAAGCCACGATGTCCCGGCAGCAGGAGGCCGAGCTCACCTTCACCCTGCCCTTCGAGAGCATGGACACCTTCCCAGGTCAGACCGCCACAGACCAGACCGCCACAGACCAGGTCCCTAGAGTCCAGGTCCCTAGAGTCCAGGTCAGACCGCCACAGACCAGGTCCCCAGAGTCCAGGTCAGACCGCCACAGACCAGGTCCCTAGAGTCCAGGTCAGACCGCCACAGACCAGGTCCCCAGAGTCCAGGTCAGACCGCCACAGACCAGGTCCCCAGAGTCCAGGTCAGACCGCCACAGACCAGGTCCCTAGAGTCCAGGTCAGACCGCCACAGACCAGGTCCCCAGAGTCCAGGTCAGACCGCCACAGACCAGGTCCCCAGAGTCCAGGTCAGACCGCCACAGACCAGGTCCCTAGAGTCCAGGTCAGACCGCCACAGACCAGGTCCCCAGAGTCCAGGTCCCCAGAGTCCAGGTCAGACCGCCACAGACCAGGTCCCCAGAGTCCAGGTCAGACCGCCACAGACCAGGTCCCTAGAGTCCAGGTCAGACCGCCACAGACCAGGTCCCTAGAGTCCAGGTCCCTAGAGTCCAGGTCAGACCGCCACAGACCAGGTCCCTAGAGTCCAGGTCAGACCGCCACAGACCAGGTCCCTAGAGTCCAGGTCCCTAGAGTCCAGGTCAGACTGCCACAGACCAGGTCCCTAGAGTCCAGGTCAGACCGCCACAGACCAGGTCCCCAGAGTCCAGGTCAGACCGCCACAGACCAGGTCCCTAGAGTCCAGGTCAGACCGCCACAGACCAGGTCCCCAGAGTCCAGGTCCCTAGAGTCCAGGTCAGACAGCCACAGACCAGGTCCCTAGAGTCCAGGTCCCTAGAGTCCAGGTCAGACCGCCACAGACCAGGTCCCCAGAGTCCAGGTCAGACCGCCACAGACCAGGTCCCTAGAGTCCAGGTCCCTAGAGTCCAGGTCAGACCGCCACAGACCAGGTCCCCAGAGTCCAGGTCAGACCGCCACAGACCAGGTCCCTAGAGTCCAGGTCCCTAGAGTCCAGGTCCCGAGAGTCCAGGTCAGACTGCCACAGACCAGGTCCCTAGAGTCCAGGTCAGACCGCCACAGACCAGGTCCCCAGAGTCCAGGTCAGACCGCCACAGACCAGGTCCCTAGAGTCCAGGTCAGACCGCCACAGACCAGGTCCCTAGAGTCCAGGTCCCTAGAGTCCAGGTCAGACCGCCACAGACCAGGTCCCCAGAGTCCAGGTCCCCAGAGTCCAGGTCAGACCGCCACAGACCAGGTCCCCAGAGTCCAGGTCAGACCGCCACAGATCAGGTCCCTAGAGTCCAGGTCAGACCGCCACAGACCAGGTCCCTAGAGTCCAGGTCCCTAGAGTCCAGGTCAGACCGCCACAGACCAGGTCCCTAGAGTCCAGGTCAGACCGCCACAGACCAGGTCCCTAGAGTCCAGGTCAGACCGCCACAGACCAGGTCCCCAGAGTCCAGGTCAGACCGCCACAGACCAGGTCCCCAGAGTCCAGGTCAGACCGCCACAGACCAGGTCCCTAGAGTCCAGGTCAGACCGCCACAGACCAGGTCCCCAGAGTCCAGGTCCCTAGAGTCCAGACCAGACCGCCACAGACCAGGTCCCCAGAGTCCAGGTCAGACCGCCACAGACCAGGTCCCTAGAGTCCAGGTCCCTAGTATCCAGGTCCCTAGAGTCCAGGTCCCTAGAGTCCAGGTCCCTAGAGTCCAGGTAAAGTTAGATCAGGTCTTTAAATGGAATAAAACAATGTGTGAGTCTGACTTTAAACGTCGTCATGGTGATAAATCTACGTAGAAACAGAAACTCTAGATCTGTGACTGATAATTAACTCAGTGATCAGTTATAACTGGTTCAGACGTTTTAAAGCAGCAGGAACTTAGACGGACTGACTGACTGACTGACTGACTGACTGATTAACTGACTGATTAACTGACTGACTGACTGACTGACTGGTTCACCCTGAAGGGGACTAGTCTGAGCGTGGATGAAGTAATGATTCGTGCTGAGCTCCATCATCGCTGTGAACGCTGTGTTTCTTTGTCCGTCTCAGGTTTGTTCTCGGAGCTGGACTCTCAGCCCAGTCTGGGCATCACCAACTACGGGGTTTCGATGACCACGCTGGAGGACGTCTTCCTCCGCTTGGAGGCCGAGGCTGAGGTGGACCAGGCCGGTGAGTGGCTCGCCTCATTTCGTCCCACGTGAACCCGTCCTGGTCTCAGAGGACATTTAGCACCAGGAGTAAGAACCGGAGCTTTTAGGTTTTGGCTCCAGATGTTTGGACGCGCTTCAGTCTGAAGCTCTGAAGCTCTGAGTGCGTTAGGTCTTTTAATTGTGTTCTTCTGTAAGTAGCTGGTGTCTTGGCAGGTCCCCGCGGTCTCTCTGGGGTTCGGGTTAGATACCCCGGGTCAGTAGAGGCTACATGAAATGAATGAATGTGCTTGGTGTCTCCAGACTACAGTGTGTTTAACCGGGAACAGGCCGAGGGCGAATGCGACAGCGCCTCTCTGGACGACATGGACCAGCGGCTGCTCTCCTTCTCTGACAGCAAGTCGGACGTGGTGTCGGGTCACGCGCTGTGGAGGCAGCAGTTCAGCACCGTGGCCTGGCTGCACATGCTCAACATGCGCCGCGAGAGGAAGGCCTTCGTTTACACGTGAGACCCGGAAAAACACGGCAGGACGCGGTCTGAGAGGGTTTCAGCTTATTGCATGTTCAAGAAACATCTGAAATGAGATGAGATTTATTCAGCACGGGCTCAGTGAAGTGTTGCAGCTGCAGCCGGCAGGAAAAAGAAGTAGAAACAGTAACAACTTCACACAGCACAAATAAAACATAATCAAAATAAAAAACAAACATTATGTTCCGGTTCCAGTTACAAGGTAGAAATGCAGCATGTGAAACCCAGTCAGACCCGTGCAGCATAAACACTGAAGTGATCCGGTATCAGAGGAGATGAAGTGGTTCTGTTCTGAGGAATGAGATCAAATTCCTCCAAAACACATTCAGTTCCCAGGAGCTCAGGGACACGAGGCTCCACTCACATACAATAATCTAATCTAATCTAATCTAATCTAATCTAATCTAATGTTCTGTTTGAGTTCTCTGTCTCAGGGCTTAAAATCTGCCGATGTTTTAAATGATTGAACACGTTTCCTCATGACATTTCTCATCAGTGCCACAGAGAACATGTGGTCCGCGAGTTAATCTAACCTGGGCTGGTCTCTTGCAGTCTGGCCTTGTTCCTGGTGTTTGTGGCTGCGGTTCTGGTCCTGTCTCTGGTCACAGGAAACATCCAGATTCACTCCTCCGACCGACAGTTTCTGCCCATTTACCTCCTCAAGAGGAACCAGGAGCCGCGGAGATACGTCACCAGCCTCCTGGTCCAGAACTCCTCAGGTGAGTACGTTTGTTCATGACCTAGTTTCCTGTTCAGACCCCTCATCTTCTTATGGTTCTTCTGGTTCTTCTGGTTCTTGTGGTTCTGCTCCAGGCTCTGACATTTCTGACTTCATCCACCACCTGGAGTCTCAGAACATCAAGGTGGAGCTGATGAAACACAGCGACTACATGTCAGCAGCTCCTCACAGCGCCGCCATCAACGTGACCGGCTCCAGCAAGGTCGGTACCAGGTCCACGAGAACCCGGGTCAGACTGGGCTCTGGTGTTTTTACTAAAGATCAGACTTATTAAAAAAAAAAAAAACAGCTGTTCCAGTTTATTAGATTCAAAATGTGTTTGTTATTCATTTAAGACCATCAGGTTTTTATTCTCATCATCCAGTAAAAACAACGAAACACAGATTTGAGTTTAATTGTAGTTAAGAGCCACATAAATTACCCACAATCCTCTCTGCTCCACCCACCATGCTGGGGTCCTTTAGACTAGGCCTGTCCTTTGTTTCCATCCAGTGGTCTCACTCTGTTAAGCTTCCTGTGCCGTGTGTCAGCAGGGCTTCAGATACAGCGTTGCATTTAACAGCACCACGGTTCACTCCTTACCCATGGCCGTCAACGTCCTGAGCAACGCTCTCCTCAGGGGTCTGAACGGGTCTGGACAGATCCAAACCTGGACCAAACCCTTCGACTATGTGAGTGTGTGACAGCGTTCAGATCAGAGTCCACGTATAACTCGCTGACTCCTCCCACTGACTCCTCCCACTGACTCCTCCCACTGTCTCATCCTCAGCAAATCCCAGACGCCACGTCCTACGCCCTGGTCTACATAGAGGCCATCATACTGGGGATGCTGGCCGCTGGCATGCCTGCGTACTTTGCGATGGACCACACTCGGGACCGAGAGGTAGGCAGCTGATGATAGCTTAGCATAGCTTTCTAAATGAACTCAGTGGTTTTAATTAAGCACAGAGAACAGGCCCGAACCAGGACATTAGCGCCCCCATGTTTCATGGAGGGATGAGGTTCTGATGCTGGAATGCAGAGTTGGTTCTTCTCCAAACATGACGATGCCCAAACATTTAAACCAAACTGTTCTACTCTGGTCTCATCTGTCCACTAAACAGACAGAGACAGATGTTGAGTCTTGTCAGATAACAGTATCGGCCTCAGTATCGGCCTCACGCTGTGAAGTCGTCCTGTATCATCCTGTCCCATCTCGTCCTGTCTCATCCTGTCTCATCCTGTCTCATATGGTCTCGTCCCTTCTCGTCCTGTCTCATCTGGTCTCGTCCTGTCTCATCCTGTCTCATCTGGTCTCGTCCTGTCTCATCTGGTCTCGTCCTGTCTCATCTGGTCTCGTCCCGTCTCGTCCTGTCTCATCTGGTCTCGTCCCGTCTCGTCCTGTCTCATCTGGTCTCGTCCTGTCTCATCCTGTCTCATCTGGTCTCGTCCCATCTCGTCCTGTCTCATCTGGTCTCGTCCCGTCTCATCCTGTCTCATCTGGTCTCGTCCCGTCTCATCCTGTCTCATCTGGTCTCGTCCTGTCTCATCCTGTCTCATCTGGTCTCGTCCTGTATCATCCTGTCTCATCTGGTCTCGTCCTGTCTCATCTGGTCTCGTCCTGTCTCGTCCCGTCTCGTCCCGTCTCGTCCTGTCTCATCTGGTCTCGTCCTGTCTCATCCTGTCTCATCTGGTCTCGTCCCGTCTCATCCTGTCTCATCTGGTCTCGTCCCGTCTCGTCCTGTCTCATCTGGTCTCGTCCCGTCTCATCTGGTCTCGTCCTGTCTCGTCCTGTCTCATCTGGTCTCGTCCCGTCTCATCTGGTTTCGTCCCGTCTCATCCTCTCTGATCCCATCTCGTCCTGTCTCATCCCGTCTCGTCCCGTCTCATCTGGTCTCGTCCTGTCTCGTCCCGTCTCATCTGGTCTTGTCCCCCTCTCATCCTCTCTGATCCCGTCTCATCCTCTCTGATCCCGTCTCATCCTCTCTGATCCCGTCTCGTCCTGTCTCATCTGGTCTCGTCCCGTCTCATCTGGTCTCGTCCCGTCTCATCTGGTCTCGTCCTGTCTCATCCTCTCTGATCCCATCTCGTCCTGTCTCATCCCGTCTCATCTGGTCTCGTCCTGTCTCATCCTGTCTCATCTGGTCTCGTCCCCCTCTCATCCTCTCTGATCCTGTCTCGTCCCGTCCTCAGATCAAGTGTCGCTCTACGCTGCGTATCTCGGGCCTGGTCCCGTCGGCGTACTGGTGCGGCCAGGCGGCGGTAGACATCCCCTTCTACTACCTTATCCTCTCCAGCATGACCATCGTCCTGTTCTCCTTCCACACTGGAAACCTGCTGACCTCCAGCAACCTCACGGCTGTGGTCTGTACCTCCGCTCTGACTCAAACATACCACAGACGCCTGGTTACTGGCTCAGGAGTTGACTCCTCTCTCCTCCTCAGGTCCTCTGCATCGTCGGCTTCGGCCCGGCCATCGTCCTCTTCACCTACGTCTTTTCTTTTGGCTTCGCCCGAGTCCAGAGCAACAGGGACTTCTTCTCTGTCATCTCCATGATGGTGAGACAGGAAAGCTTCCTCCTCCCTGACATCAGGACGTAGCTCTTAAAGGCTGAATGAATGTCTCGTCCCTCAGGTGTGTGTGGTCTCAGCCACCCTTGTCCAGCTGTTTGTGAATGTAAACCCTGAACTGACGAGGAACCTGCACAACATCTTGTGTTTCTTCAACCCTCTGTATCCTCTGATGGGTTGTCTCAACTGCATCACCAAGGTAGGAGCTCACAGAGTTCATATACCAGACCTCTCCCTCCTTTACCCCCATGGGTGGGTTTACTCCTGTAGCTCGCAGACTGGTGGAAGCATAGTCCAGAACACAGCAGTGAGTAGAAACAGAGCAGTGAGTAGAAACAGAGCAGTGAGTAGAAACAGAGCAGTGAGCAGAAACAGAGCAGTGAGTAGAGTAGAAACGGAGCAGTGAGTAGAAACGGAGCAGTGAGTAGAAAAAGAGCAGTGAGTAGAGTAGAAACAGAGCAGTGAGTAGAAACAGAGCAGTGAGTAGAAACAGAGCAGTGAGTAGAAACAGAGCAGTGAGTAGAGTAGAAACAGAGCAGTGAGCAGAAACAGAGCAGTGAGTAGAGTAGAAACAGAGCAGTGAGTAGAAACAGAGCAGTGAGCAGAAACAGAGCAGTGAGTAGAGTAGAAACAGAGCAGTGAGTAGAAACAGAGCAGTGAGTAGAAACAGAGCAGTGAGGAGAAACAGAGCAGTGAGTAGAGTAGAAACAGAGCAGTGAGTAGAGTAGAAACAGAGCAGTGAGGAGAGTAGAAACAGAGCAGTGAGGAGAGTAGAAACAGAGCAGTGAGGAGAGTAGAAACAGAGCAGTGAGGAGAGTAGAAACAGAGCAGTGAGTAGAGTAGAAACAGCAGTGAGTAGAGCAGAAACAGAGCAGTGAGTAGAAACAGAGCAGTGAGTAGAGTAGAAACAGAGCAGTGAGTAGAGTAGAAACAGAGCAGTGAGCAGAAACAGAGCAGTGAGTAGAGTAGAAACAGAGCAGAGCAGTGAGGAGAGTAGAAACAGAGCAGAGCAGTGAGGAGAGTAGAAACAGAGCAGTGAGTAGAGTAGAAACAGAGCAGTGAGTAGAGTAGAAACAGAGCAGTGAGTAGAGTAGAAACAGAGCAGTGAGCAGAAACAGAGCAGAGCAGTGAGGAGAGCAGAAACAGAGCAGTGAGTAGAGTAGAAACAGAGCAGTGAGTAGAGCAGAAACAGAGCAGTGAGTAGAGCAGAAACAGAGCAGTGAGTAGAGTAGAAACAGAGCAGTGAGGAGAGCAGAAACAGAGCAGTGAGTAGAGCAGAAACAGAGCAGTGAGTAGAGTAGAAACAGAGCAGTGAGTAGAGCAGAAACAGAGCAGTGAGGAGAAACAGAGCAGTGAGTAGAGCAGAAACAGAGCAGTGAGGAGAAACAGAGCAGTGAGGAGAAACAGAGCAGTGAGTAGAGTAGAAACAGAGCAGTGAGTAGAGTAGAAACAGAGCAGTGAGGAGAGTAGAAACAGAGCAGTGAGTAGAGTAGAAACAGAGCAGTGAGTAGAGCAGAAACAGAGCAGTGAGTAGAGCAGAAACAGAGCAGTGAGTAGAGCAGAAACAGAGCAGTGAGGAGAAACAGAGCAGTGAGGAGAAACAGAGCAGTGAGTAGAAACAGAGCAGTGAGTAGAGTAGAAACAGAGCAGTGAGGAGAGTAGAAACAGAGCAGTGAGGAGAGTAGAAACAGAGCAGTGAGTAGAGTAGAAACAGAGCAGTGAGTAGAAACAGAGCAGTGAGTAGAGTAGAAACAGAGCAGTGAGTAGAGTAGAAACAGAGCAGTGAGCAGAAACAGAGCAGAGCAGTGAGGAGAGCAGAAACAGAGCAGTGAGTAGAGTAGAAACAGAGCAGTGAGTAGAGCAGAAACAGAGCAGTGAGTAGAGCAGAAACAGAGCAGTGAGGAGAGCAGAAACAGAGCAGTGAGGAGAGCAGAAACAGAGCAGTGAGTAGAGCAGAAACAGAGCAGTGAGGAGAGCAGAAACAGAGCAGTGAGGAGAGCAGAAACAGAGCAGTGAGGAGAGCAGAAACAGAGCAGTGAGTAGAGCAGAAACAGAGCAGTGAGTAGAGCAGAAACAGAGCACTGAGTAGAGCAGAAACAGAGCAGTGAGTAGAGCAGAAACAGAGCAGTGAGTAGAGTAGAAACAGAGCAGTGAGTAGAGCAGAAACAGAGCAGTGAGGAGAAACAGAGCAGTGAGTAGAGCAGAAACAGAGCAGTGAGTAGAGCAGAAACAGAGCAGTGAGGAGAAACAGAGCAGTGAGTAGAGCAGAAACAGAGCAGTGAGTAGAGTAGAAACAGAGCAGTGAGGAGAGTAGAAACAGAGCAGTGAGTAGATCAGAAACAGAGCAGTGAGGATAGTAGAAACAGAGCAGTGAGTAGAGTAGAAACAGAGCAGTGAGTAGAGTAGAAACAGAGCAGTGAGTAGAGCAGAAACAGAGCAGTGAGGAGAAACAGAGCAGTGAGTAGAGCAGAAACAGAGCAGTGAGGAGAAACAGAGCAGTGAGTAGAAACAGAGCAGTGAGTAGAGTAGAAACAGAGCAGTGAGTAGAGTAGAAACAGAGCAGTGAGTAGAGCAGAAACAGAGCAGTGAGTAGAAACAGAGCAGTGAGTAGAGTAGAAACAGAGCAGTGAGTAGAGTAGAAACAGAGCAGTGAGCAGAAACAGAGCAGAGCAGTGAGGAGAGCAGAAACAGAGCAGTGAGTAGAGTAGAAACAGAGCAGTGAGTAGAGCAGAAACAGAGCAGTGAGTAGAGCAGAAACAGAGCAGTGAGTAGAGTAGAAACAGAGCAGTGAGGAGAGCAGAAACAGAGCAGTGAGTAGAGCAGAAACAGAGCAGTGAGTAGAGCAGAAACAGAGCAGTGAGTAGAGCAGAAACAGAGCAGTGAGTAGAGTAGAAACAGAGCAGTGAGTAGAGCAGAAACAGAGCAGTGAGGAGAAACAGAGCAGTGAGTAGAGCAGAAACAGAGCAGTGAGGAGAAACAGAGCAGTGAGTAGAGCAGAAACAGAGCAGTGAGGAGAGCAGAAACAGAGCAGTGAGTAGAGCAGAAACAGAGCAGTGAGGATAGTAGAAACAGAGCAGTGAGTAGAGCAGAAACAGAGCAGTGAGTAGAGCAGAAACAGAGCAGTGAGGAGAAACAGAGCAGTGAGACCAAGTGGCTCAGGTTCAGGATGGTTGCAGACACCAGGACCCACCAGGACTCACCAGGACTCACTAGGACTCACCAGGACTCCCTTCTCTTACATCTGATCTTTGTTTCCAGGCCACTTTCCTGCCCTCTGTCTACGAGGAGAACTTCCTGTGGAAGAACCTGCTCATCTCAGTCGTAGCCGTACGTGTCTCATTTAAATTATTATTGTTATTATTATTATTATTATCACTATAAGTTCTATTTAACCAGGTTTGTCCCATTCAGATCATTGAGATTTTCAGGAGAGACCTGACCAAGAATGAGAGCTCATATATTTAGATATATTTTAGAGGCATCTGAAGAACAGTCCTGTTAATGGAGACATCCCTGGACGTTGGTGATGTGAGGACATGTGTTTGACTCTACCCTGTGTGTCTCTCAGCCATACCTGCAGTGCATCCTCCTGCTCTTCCTGCTCCGGTGGCTGGAGATCCATTACGGAGGCAGGACCATGAAAACCGATCAGTTCTGCAGGTGACAGGAAGCCTCAGTGCATGAATACTTTTAACACATCTTTGTTTATCTGCACAAGAAACAAGCTAAATGAGGTTTCTCTCTTCTTCTGGATCGTATAATGAGCTCAATGGTAGAATGTGATGACGTCCAGGAGAAATAAAATGTCCAAAGGTTGAATTGTGTGAACGTTGCCTCCTGTAGTGAATCAGTAGCATTTTGGAGCCAGATTCACTTTAAGAGGTAAAAACCCAACGTGGAGGAACTTTGGGTTCTTTGGTTTGATCCTAATGTCCAGATGGAGAGTGGACCTGGTTCTGTTTCACTAGAACCTTTGGAGAACATTGTTGTGGAGATAGTCCTGGTTTATTAGTTTTTTGTGTCTCGTTTACAGGTTTATTTAAACCGTTACATTCAGTGGTTCAGACGTCGTCTTTAGCCTCAGTTCTGTGACGTTGACATGGAAACCTCCACAGTTTTGTGAAGTCATCCTTGATGTGTTCATCCTCTTCAGGATCTCATCGAAGTCGAAGCCCAGAGCGGAGAGGAACCCGGAGGACGGGCTGAACGAGGACGAGGACGTTCAGATGGAGAAGGCCAGAGTGAAGGAGGCTCTGAGCTGTCAGTCCTGTGAGGAGGTCAGGAGGTCATTTAATCATTAGAGCTGCACAGACACACGTTACCTCTGAAGGATTAGTCTCATTCATTCATTCATTCACTCATTCATTCACCGTGTTCCCTCAGAAGTCGGTGGTGGTGGTGAGTAACCTGAGGAAGCAGTACAAGGGTAGACGAGAAGGGTTTTCCTTTGGAAAGAAGAACAAAGTGGCAGCAAAGAACGTCTCTTTCTGTGTTCGTAAAGGTTTGTTCAGCCTTTCTGTCGAAGCTTTAACCCTCCAGCTAGAACCAGGAACCATCATCTGTCAGTGAGGTTATCGTCTTGTGGTTTTCATTGAGCCAATCAGAGAAGATCCAGGAAACATCCTCAGGTCTAATCAGGGTCTAATGTGGTCTACAAGGTCCCCCTCTGATCTGGTTTATTAGGAACCATGAAGAAGAACAAGTGTCCTAATGTTTTTAATGTGATGATGTTGACAAGTGTCTGAATCAGCTCTGATGTTCTAATGTGACAAACACATGTTTACATGGACATTACTAGGAACCAGATATGAGACCAGGAACCAGATATGAGACCAGGAACCAGATATGAGACCAGGAACCAGATATGAGACATTCATTGATCTGGATTTAACTCAGGGACAATAAAACACTTCTCGTGTCCTATGATAAAACTCTGGGGTTGAACAGTTGCGTTTCCAAACGTTTCAGTGAGAGTATGTGAAGGTTAAACCCTGAGAAGTTAATGAGGATGAATTTGAGCTGCTGTTTGTTTTTCAGGGGAAGTCCTTGGACTGTTGGGCCCCAATGGAGCAGGAAAGAGTACCGTGATGCACATGTTGTCTGGAGACACCGACCCCACCGCAGGACAGGTACCAGGTGTAGATAGAGTCTGTAGATGGAGTCTGTAGATGGAGTCATAGAGTCTGTAGATAGTGTCTGTAGATAGTGTCTGTAGATAGAGTCTGTACGTAGAGTCTGTACGTGGAGTCTGTAGATGGAGTCTGTAGATGGAGTCTGTAGATAGTGTCTGTAGATAGATACTGTAGATGGAGTCATAGAGTCTGTACATAGAGTCTGTACATAGAGTCTGTAGATGGAGTCATAGAGTCTGTAGATAGTGTCTGTAGATGGAGTCCGTAGATAGAGTCTGTAGATAGAGTCTGTACATAGAGTCTGTAGATAGTGTCTGTAGATAGAGTCTGTAGATACAGTAGATGGACTTTAATGATCCACGGGGGAAATGACCTGGTCTCAGTAGCTAACACAGAGCTCTCGTCATAGGTGATAGAGGAATTAGGATGGATTTAGTTCTAGTTTTTAGGATGTTTCTGGGTCTAATCTGGTCCACACAATGAATTGACAAAGTGCTAAAGTGACACTGAAGATATTAACTTTAGTGAGAGTTGTGGACATGAGACAACACTGAGACCTGGAACTAAACAGAAACTATGCTTCTCTTTCTTTAGAGGCTGGATTAAATTATTAAATATAAACTCTTTTAAAATGTTCTTCTTTCCCCTAACACAAAGGGGAACATCTGGAGTGGTTGTGGTTAGTTGTTGTTGCTTATAGTTTATTATTGTGTTGTGTTACATTAAACTGGTCTGAATGTGGCCCTGGACTAGAATGAGTTGAATGAAGAAAGAAGGGCTCTAAAGCCTCTGGTTTCCTCTCAGGTGACAGGTTCTTTGTTTTCTAACCTCCTGGTGGTGGCCAGGTATCAGAGTGCATCTCACCTACATCCAGCCTTTCATGTCCAGGTGCTGATGGGGGACTACAGCACTGAGTTCCATCCGGTGGACCATCCTCTGGAGCATGTGGGCTACTGTCCTCAGGTGAACCCTCTGTGGCCCAGGATCACTCTGCAGGAACATCTGGAGATCTACGCCGCAGTCAAAGGTCTGAGAGGCCAGGACGTACCGGGGATCATCACACGGTGAGAAACACAGGCAGACAACAGCATAGGTTCAACAACCTGGATGTGGTCTACAGGGGAGGGAGGGGAGGAAACAGGGTTCTCTAGTCTCTAAAGCTGGATTTCCATACACACTGTACCTCTACACCACTCACAACTCACAACCAGTGAACGAAAGAAAACAACCGTTATGCAGCTATGAGCTTCTATCAGAACTCAGTGAACCTAATAAAAGATAAAACTTAGCGGTGTGATGGATTCAAGGCAAGCTTCCTACCGGCGTCCCCTGGTCTGTGGCCGTACATAACGTCCATCTCCTCAGACCATTTCAGGACCTTTCAGTCAGCACCACTCGTATTGTTTAGCCCCTTGGCTGCCGGAAAATAGTTTCTCCTTCACTTGTTTTACCGTCCTGATAAAGCCAAGTTTGTCCATCTGATCCGCGATCCGCTGGAAAACCGTGTTGTTCTGAGAGGTCCCGTCCAACTCCCACTGTGAACTGTCCCAACAAGGACAGAAAAGCCTTCACCTCCGGCTTGGTCCACAACGAAAGCAAGAATTACTTTTCCAGTCATTAGAGCAGAAAGTTTAAAGTGATCAGCTTAAAGTCAAAAGTCTCTAGTCTCTAAAAAGTACCCAGAAAACTATAAACTATCCCTTTGGCCTTGTTCCGCCCACCTACTGGTAATGGAAACGGTGATTTAAAGTGGGCGATGTATGGAAATCAGGCTTTAATTACCTTCTGAAAGGACCACAACAGTAACACAACTCAATAACAGCCTGTAAGTAACGACAACTACACACTTCTGGGTCTACTCTAGTCCTGGGTCTAGTCCTGGGTCTAGTCCTGGATCTAGTCCTGGGTCCAGTCCTGGGTCCAGTCCTGGGTCTAGTCCTGGGTACAGTCCTGGGTCTACTCTAGTCCTGGGTCTAGTCCTGGGTCCAGTCCTGGGTCTAGTCCTGGGTCCAGTCCTGGGTCTACTCTAGTCCTGGGTCTAGTCCTGGGTCCAGTCCTGGGTCTAGTCCTGGGTCTAGTCCTGGGTCTACTCTAGTCCTGGGTCTAGTCCTGGGTCCAGTCCTGGGTCTACTCTAGTCCTGGGTCCAGTCCTGGGTCCAGTCCTGGGTCTAGTCCTGGGTCTAAACCAGTGGATAAATTAGAGACAGAAATTATTTTCATTGATAAATTCCTTCTGTGTAAATTCCTGACTCTGTGATTTTCTGCTGTGATTGTTGTTGTTGTGTTTGTTGTTGTTGTTGTTGTTGTGTTTGTTGGTGTGATTGTTGTTGCTGGTGTCGTTGTGTTCAGGGTGGTGGACGCTCTGGAGCTGCAGGAACATGTGAACAAACAAACCAAGAGTCTGTCAGCGGGGCTGAAGAGGAAGGTGAGGACACGGTGGACGTCCTCTGTCACAGTTCAGACTTTAGAAGAACTCCTTTAAAGCCTCATGTGTGTTTGTGGTTTGGTTGCAGCTGTGCTTTGCTCTGAGTATGATCGGGAACCCTCAGATCGTCTTACTGGATGAACCCTCCTCAGGGATGGACCCCAAGTCCAAACAGCGCATGTGGTCAGATTTACTTCTTGTTTGTCCGATTCTTTAATTGTTTGAATGGAATAAAATAAAATCTGTTATTACTATTAATTCTGTCTGTATCTGCTCTGGTCTCTGAATATGTTACTGTTTCTGCTGAATGAGATACTACCCACTTCTAGTCTAGTTCTTCTTCTACACGATGTGTTTTTATATCATCCTATCAGAACCTGTCTTCATCCTGACAGTGATGGGGACGTCCCTACTCACTGGACTCTTTGTCCTGTCTCCTGTCTCCTGTCTCCTTCGTCCAGGAGAGCCATTCGTGCTGCGTTCAGGAACCGAGAGCGTGGAGCCGTCCTCACCACCCACTACATGGAGGAGGCTGAGGCCGTGTGTGACCGTGTGGCCATCATGGTGTCTGGACAACTCAGGTATGTCTCACAGCGTCCTCCTCCTCACAGCGTCCTCCTCCTCACAGTGTCCTCCTCCTCACAGCGCCCTCTTCCTCACAGCGCCCTCTTCCTCACAGCGTCCTCCTCCTCACAGCGTCCTCCTCCTCACAGTGTCCTCCTCCTCACAGCGTCCTCCTCCTCACAGTGTCCTCCTCCTCACAGTGTCCTCCTCTCTGTCCTCCAGGTGCATCGGCTCCATCCAGCATCTGAAGGCTAAGTACGGCCGAGGCTACAGCCTGGAGGTGAAACTCAGGGAGGAGCTGACGGAGCTCAGACAGGTGGCGCTGTTGCACAAGGAGATCCTCAGAATCTTCCCCCACGCCTCCAGACAGGACAGGTCAGACTCGCCCCTCCCACCTCACACTAGCCCCTCCCACCTCATACTAGCCCCTCCCACTCAACACTAGCTCCTCCCATCTTTATGAATTCGTTGATATGTTTTTAATGTTCCTGAGTTAAATCCAGATGAATGAATCTCTCAGATCTGGTTCCTGGTCTCAGATCTGGTTCCTGGTCTCATATCTGGTTCCTGGTCTCATATCTGGTTCCTGGTCCTTAAACTAATGTAAACATGTATTTGTCACATTAGAACATCAGAGCTGATTCAGACACTTGTCCACATCATCACATTAGAGACATTAGGACACTTGTTCTTCTTCATGGTTGCTAATAAACCAGTGTAGACCACATTAGACCCTGATCAGACCTGATGATGGTTCCTGGTTCCCCGTCCAGGCTTAGAGGCAGAGTTATGTGATGCTGTGACCAGGTGTGATCTGACTTGTCCGTCTTCCTCTGTTGTTCCTCTGCAGCTTCGCTACTCTGATGGTTTATAAGGTCCCCATGGAGGACGTCCAGTCTCTGGCCAAGTGTTTCTCTCAGTTAGAGAGCGGTGAGACGAAGACACACTGAGACACTCTGGGACAAACCTCGTCATCATCTCACACTAATTTATCTTTCTGTCTTCAGCCAAGCAAAGCTTCAACTTTGAGGAGTACAACTTCTCCCAGTCCACTCTGGAGCAGGTAGGTGATCAGGATTAATACAGGATTAATACAGGTAATCAGGATTAATACAGAATTAATACAGGATTAATACAGGATTAATACAGGATTAATACAGGTAATCAGGATTAATACAGGTAATCAGGATTAATACAGGATTAATACAGGATTAATACAGGTAATCAGGATTAATACAGGATTAATACAGGATTAATACAGGATTAATACAGGTAATCAGGATTAATACAGGTAATCAGGATTAATACAGGATTAATACACGATTAATACAGGTAATCAGGATTAATACAGGTAATCAGGATTAATACAGGATTAATACAGGTAATCAGGATTAATACAGGATTAACGCAGGTAATCAGGATTAATACAGGATTAATACAGGTAATCAGGATTAATACAGGATTAATACAGGTAATCAGGATTAATACAGGATTAATACAGGATTAATACAGGTAACCATGGTGTCTCCTGTCTCTTGGTGCCTCATGGTGTCTCATGCTGTCTCATGGTGCCTCATGGTGTCTCCTGTCCCCTCCTGTCCCCTCCTGTCCCTCGTCTCTGGTCCTCCAGGTGTTCATGGACTTTGCCAAGGAGCAGGAGAAGGAGGAGGAGGAGGTGGGTTCTCTCAGCACCACCTTCCAGTGGCAGCGTCTTCGTCCAGACGTCTCTGTGTCCGTCCAGCCTCCCGACAGCGTTGTCCACCAGCTCTGAGTCTGGTCTGATGACGGCGTCCTCCTGGACAGACGTGGTCCTCTGTCTGGATGTGGGGACCCATGGACGTCTTTCTAAAGTCTTTATCTGCACAGGGAGTGGGGACAGAAACTCTAATAATCTACCAGTGATATATTTATGCTTTATAATCCTGTCACCTCCTCTCACACATGGACACTCCATGAGCACAGACAGTTACTGGGGGACGTCTCAGCGTCCACATTCAGGCTGGACACACTGGACACACTGGAGACATGGCCGTCCTCTGGAGGGACCACTACATGTAGCACAGCAGCCTCTCCAGACGTTAGACAGAGCCCAGAGAACAGCTCGGCTTTGGAACTCGGACTGTTCTGTCTAGATCTCTATAGATCTACATAGATCCTCTACATAGATCTAGACCTATAGATATATCTACTGCCTCTGCTTAGGTCTCTGTAGGTCTAGGTCTATGTAGATCTTTGTAGACCAGGTCTATGTAGACCAGGTCTATGTAGACCAGGTCTATGTAGATCTATGTAGACCAGGTCTATATAGACCAGGTCTGTGTAGATCTAGGTCTGTGTATATCTAGGACCAGCTCTGGCTCCTCCCTTCCTCCCAGCTGTGTGTCATTGACTGTGTGTCATTGACTGTGTGTGTCACTGACTGTGTGTGTGCTGTGTGTGTGCTGTGTAGCAGGTGTGTTGAATCGTAAGTGTGTGACGAGCTGAGACATGTGAGGTGGGTCTGAGCAGACCTCCAGCTCATCAACCACCTTCAGGCCTCAGCAGCAACTCGCTCCACTCATTTGCATGAATTAATTGTGTGTCCGAGCTCAGACCTCCTTCAGTCTGTTGTGTAGAGGTTGTAATGGAGAGGACTGAGGCTCCAGACCTGGATCTAGAGGACCCCCTTAGTGACATGTTGTCCTTTAAAATGTGACAAGTGAAACCTTGTGACACTGGCAGACTGTACAACACTGGCTCTGAGTGCAGTACAACATGTTTTGTTTCTTTTCCACTGACACAGTGTAGTGTTTGTGTTCCAGTTCCTGTTGTGTGTCACTAACATGTGTCGTGTGCTGTAGACCAGAAGACCGGGGCTCAGTGGACGCTGGAGCGTTTGCAGCAGGTTTCTTTGACTTTTCCTGGTGGTGGTAAAATTGCACTATTTCTGGGAAGTTTTCTAACCTTTCTTTCTATTATGCAAACTTTGTAAGACACTCAGCACTGATTTTATTTTTTAAACTGGTTTACTGTGTCTGAGCGGACATGTGACCTTTTTATCAATAAATGTTCATCCTCCTCATCCATCCTGTTTCCTCTTTTTAACAAACTGAATGGAACAATAACATCAGTGAAAGGATCAACAGGGTCTGATCACTTATTACAACTTTAATCTCCTCCATTGTTTTCTACACGTTCACATTAAAAGAGATCAGCTCATCTGGTCCCTCAATATATAATATAATATAATATAATATAATATAATATAATATAATATAATAACTGAGCTCCTAGTCCAGCGCCTCCTGGTGGATCATTAGTTCAACAAGTTACTTATGAGCAGCTTCTCGTGTGTAAAGACAAATCCTGTGGATGTGGAGAAGATGTTAGTCTGGTGGAGAATCTCGTCTCGTCTCGTCTCATATTGACTCGTGTGGTGTCAACCTTTCAAAGCTGCACTGAAGACTTGGTGGAGGTGACTCAGGGTTCAAACAATAAAGCACTTCTTTTCTTCATGGATAATTTATTAAAGATAAAGGACAACAAATAATCCCTGTGGTTGATTTTACTAGAAAACCAATAGAGTTGATATATATTACTATCAAAACTCAAATACTAATCAGAACCAGAATTACTTTGTTGATCCAGGGGCAAATTACTTTTCGTTACAGCAGCTCCAACCCAAAGTACCAGTGTTAAGAACAAAATAAGAACAAGTAAGAGAATGAATATAGGAAACATATATATAACAATATGTACACGTATAAGTGAAGTTAACCTGTTGCTCTTGTTGGGACTCAGCCCGTTCATAATGGAGGACAAGGCCACATGGCTCCTTTGGTCTCAGGACAAAGCAACCAGCCTCCATCTTTTCCACTGTCTGAGCTCACACACACACACACACACACACACACACACACACACACACACACACACACACATGGTCTCACACATCCACACACACACACACACACACTCACACACACAAACCTCTACACTGTAGAACTCTTAAATCCTTCAGGTTTGCTACTATTAATAGGGCACCACTGTTTGTGATTATTAAGTTAATTATTAAACGGGTTCTGTGTTAATAGTTTACCTTCATGAGAATGATTCTTGGTAAATTGTCTGTCTGGTGCCCCAAGGTGGACTTAATGTTAATTATATATTAATGTTTCATAGTAATTATTAATATTTCAGTATGAATATTTTACTAATCTGAGCCAATAACCCACCTGAGTGGACCGTAAATAGCGCCCTCTAGGTCAAATAGAGCCTGATGTTTATGGTGCATAACCTGGACCTGCTCTGTCTGTAGGGGGCAGTGTTTAACATAAACGGTGCTTCCATGAGAGGCATCATATTCTCCATATTCTTACTGACGTATATTTACACCATAGATGCGCCCGAACACAACACTCTACAGTCAAACATTACTGCACATGGTGAGAATATATAAGCACATATATACAAGTGTATGAAATAATGAAGTTTAACATGTGTTATTGTTTATAGTTATAAACATTACTGCACATAGTAAAACCAGAGGCCCCTAGTATACAGCCACCTCCACTAAGACCTGTGCTCATCAAACTGTTCAACCTCTCAACTTCAGACACAAAAGGCTCCACACACCTGGTTCATCTCACCTGATTATCAAGGCAAAGAGTGGAGGGAGGAGCCATGTTCAGTCATTATTTACTTCATTTAACTATTATGGCTCCAACAACGAGTGTGAGGAAAAGTCGTCATGAGAGAAAAATAATCTCATAGTTGTAGATTGTAGCTGAGTCTCTTTTAAACAGTTACACAAAGAAAAACAATGAAGGACATTAAAGTTGATTCAGTAAAGTTTTAATAAGTGATGAGATGATGATGAAGTCCTGTTGATCCTTTTATATCTGATTATTTATTGGTTTAGACTGAACTGAGTTTCATTAAGATTAATGATTAAAAACCAAAGGTTGATTAATAACGATGATGAACATTGATTGATATAAAGGTGGAGTAGAGACCAGAGTTCATTAATGTCTCATGTCCATTCAGACACAGGAGACACAGCACACAGTAAAACACAGCTTAACAAAATAATATTCACTTCCATCAGTCCAGGATTATCCAGATACACGTTAGCATCAAAATCCACATGTTAGGAGATTATTTCACTACTTCTAAGATAAAAACATATTCTGACATGAAATCACAGTCAGTGATTCATCTGTGAACCAAAGAGAATCCACCATCAACATTTAAAGCAGAGTTGAAGCTGCTGTCACTTTAAAGACTCTCCTTCCTTCCTACAGAGACACTGAGGAACCAGACCAGACTGTAAATCCAGGATAGAGAGGTTGAGTGAATGTGGTGTTGAAGGTGTGGAGGTGGATCAGTTTGTTAGAGGAGACTCTGTAGAAGGACAGAGTTCCAGCAGGAAAGTCCACATACACTGAGACTCTGTGAGAGACAGAGGACGAGGGGATGGATATTGGTCTGTTATTGTGCCAGACAGAGTAACCATCATCAGAGCAGATCAGACTCCAGGACTGATCATTGCATCCAAACACACAGTCCTTTATGTCTCCTCTCCTTCTGATTTCTCTGTAACTCACTGATATATCAACGTCTCCTCTCCTACTGATTCCTCTGTAACTCACTGATATAAAAACCTTTCCTCTCCACTCAACCTCCCAGTAACATCGACCAGTCACAACATTTCTACACAGCAGCTGGTTACAGTTAAATCTGTCTGGATGATGAGGATATGGCTGCTCCTCCTTCACACATGTCACCTTCCTGTTGTTGTCAGATAGTTTGATGAATCTATTGACTGAGTTTGTGTCGACTTCAAGTTCACAGAAATCTGATGGAGAGAAAAAGACACAACACAGCTGCAGTTTAACATGTGACACATCTGATGGATTTATTCTTTCTTTACTCACTGATCTGTTGTTCATTCATAGAAAGTTTAATGGTGATACTTTAGATCAGGATTCTCTTGTCAGTGATGATTAAATGAATAAATACCACAACTATCAGCTTTGATTTTAAACTGACAGTTTGTCATCATTAGTCAAACTTACACTTCCTCACATCAGGTTTTAACCTCTGCTCTCCACCATGGTCCATCCTGGAGGAACAAACACACTGTTACAGCTGCAGCTTGTTATTTCTGTTGTGTATTTGAAACCTAACCAAGCTGCCTGATGCTGCTGGACCTGGAAGCTCCACCCTCTGACATGATTGGTGCCGTCTACTGGGATCCTGCCGATCCAGACCTCGCTCCACCCTTGTTCCTGATTGGCTGTGCTTTATGTATGTATCCTGTAGATCGTAGTGCCTGGGTTTTCTGCACTTTGGGGCAGGATGTGACCAAAGCCTAAATTTGGACCTAACTATAGTGTCTGTATTCTAGTTTTGTTCTGTTTGTGAAGAGTGGCCAGGTCGTAGATTAGTTTTAGGCAGATCCTGCTAATTTTCCACCACTGGTAGGATTTTCCTTTGTATTAGACACACTAGGTGTAGTGATGCTACTTGTTGTTTGTTTTCTTATGTTAGCTTAGCAAGTAGCTAACCTTTAGTTGTTTTCTGTATTGCTTTGAACAGCATCCACCGACCTTCTTTCCTGTTTTGTTGTGTGTTAATTAAGTTACGCTACAATAAACTACCCAAAACCTTAACGTCTGGTTATGTTGTGTTGCTCCACTTTTCCCTGGCGAGCCGGAGCGTAACACACATAAAGAAGGATTTTCATCCAACATGAGTCCTAACTGATGTTTAACATGAAGGAAGGAAGAATATTCATTTGATGTTGTGGAAACATTGGTCCAATGATGGAGGAAGATGGAATTCACTGAATCACTGAGGTGACAGAAGATTAATCTGAACTCTGATATCTGTTTATAGTTTTACATCAATCCATCAGTAGATAGTTTTTGTATATTTCACTACAAACTAAAAGTGTAAACGTGTTAATGGAGGAGGGTTCATCCTCTGAGGACCTCAGTAGCTCCACAGAGAGAAGACGATGGACAAACCTACACTGTGTGAGCTCCTGTTGTGTGTCCATACCTGAGAGTGTCCAGTCTCCAGAGTGGGTCCTCCAGTCCAGCAGACAGCAGCTTCACTCCCTTGTCTCCTGGATGGTTGTAGCTCAGGTCCAGCTCTCTCAGATGGGAGGGGTTGGAGCTCAGAGCTGAGGCCAGAGAAGAACATCCTTCCTCTGTGATCAGACAACCTGACAGACTGGAGATAGAAACATATCAGAAACTCAAGAAGAAGAAGGAAAATCCTCCACATGTTGAACTTGTACCAACATGAACCTAAATCAGGATTTAACTGATCAACAAGCAGCTGTATCCTGACCTGAGAGTTTCCAGTTTACAGTGAGGACTCTCCAGTCCAGCAGACAGCAGCTTCACTCCTGAATCCTGCAGGTTGTTGTTACTCAGGTCCAGCTCTCTCAGACTGGAGGACTGGGAGCTGAGAACTGAGGACAGAGCTTCACAGCTTCTCTCTGAGAGGTTACAGCTGCTCAGCCTGAAACATTCAAGGTTCATATGTTAGAATATTGATCTTAACATTAAATGTGTCTCATGTCGGGGGACTTCCGGCGGCGCCATGTTCATGTAGGACGCAAAAATTGGAGCTCTGCTGATTAACCAACTTACCAAATCGATATATTAACAAAACTCAGCAAAAACATTCCTAACGAACACCACAAAGTCGAGCGCTGGCGACAGACTCGCCAGATATCACTTCAGAAACAAAGAAGGAGATGAAAAAACGTCGGAACCAGCTGATGGTAACAATCCTGCTAATCCCGAGAAGCTGGTACCGCCGGGAATAGTTTGGAGGAGATGCTTCAGGTTATCGCCCAGTCGAACCGAGAAATACGGGGAGACATTCTGCAGATGAGTGCCGACGTAAAGGAATTTAAAGGCCAATCCAAGGAAGCATTCACACGGCTTGAAACATCAGTTGGAAGTTTAAGTGCACAACTAACAAAGTTGGAAAAGAGAGTCGTTGACGCAGAGGAGCGTATAACAACCACGGAGAAGCCATCGGCTTCCTTCTGCAGCGAGAGGCGGAATGATTTGAACGGTGTGAGGATCTTCAGAACAGACACAGACGGCAAAACCTAAGGCTGTATCAGGTTCCCGAAGGAAGCGAGGGGAGAGACATGTCCGCCTTCATTAAAAAACTACTGCCGACGGTGCTGACTAATCTGCCACTAACCGAAGCCGACATCAGGATTGAGCACTTATGCCAAAACCAAAGAAAATGACCCGCCTCGCTCCATCGTGATGAAATTCGCGGACTACACAGTGAAGGAACAGATCCTGCAGCAAACCTGGAGACAACGCACAGTGAAGATGGGGGAGAAGCAGATCTACTTTGATAATGACTATTCGCCGGAGCTACAGAGGAAACGCGCTCAGGTCAGATACGTTGTGAAACAGCTGAAGGAGAAAAACGTTAAAGCGAAGTGGATGTACCCAGCCCGACTGAGGACGATGGTGGGATCGGAGGAAAAAGCTTAAGCTTAAAAAGCTTAAGGATTTCAACATCCAGGTCGGAGTTGACGAGCGGGATAAAGTAGAGCGAGAGCTGGCCAGACACAGGTGTGAGACACGGGCGGGAGGTTAGCATGCTTACAGAAGAAGAATGCAGGGTTTTATTCCCTTCAAGTGACTGGGAATGTTGAGCAAAAAGTAAGGTTTTTCTATTTCATGAAGACAGCTATGAGCAGCTGGCAATAATTTACTGTTAATTGGTCTTACTACCCTCCAAGTACAGTGGTGTTGTTGGGCAATACATATCTTTTTTTCTCTTATTAATATATATTTACACTTAGCTGAGTCCAGAATGTAACGATAGCACATTATCTGGTGGTTTTGGTTCGTGGCATCAGTTGCAGTTGACTCATGAGTGATTTACACTCAGCCACTGTACGGCCACAGCAGTTAACCCAACGGAGTGGGTCCGCTGCACAATGTGACATTATCCCGGAGGGTTCCCGCCACCCTCTGCCCAGTTCTACACGGGGACTGGCCACTAATGGAGACAGCTGAGGACTTGGAAGCCAGGTTGTTGTGTTTGATTTCTGATGTTCTTTATTGGAAATGTACATAGTTTCTGTTCTTTTGTGTGTTACTTCCTTGACAACTGATAGGACTTTTACAACAGGTGATGGTGCACTTGACATGTATAAGCTGACTACTCATGATAGTAAGGATTAAAAGAATTGTAATATGGATGGTTTGACTGTAGTTAGCTACAACATAAAGGGTCTGGGAAATCCAATTAAAAGAAAGAAAATACTTAACCAACTCAAAGCTTTGCAATGTTCGGCCGCAATGTTACAAGAGACACATCTCTCTGAGGCAGAACACCTGAAATTAAAGAGGGAGTGGGTGGAACAAATATACAGTGCATCTTACGGAGGAGGGAGGAAAAGGGGGTTGCTATCCTATATAGAAGGAATGTTTTTTTTAACTGTGAAAAAGTATTGAAAGACAAGGAAGGCAGATATATGATGGTGATTGGTACGATTGGGGAAAATAGATTTACATTTTTGAATCTGTATGCACCAAATGAGGATTGTCCTTTTTTTTTTTTTTAAGAAAATAGCCTCCAAACTGGCAGATGAAGGGAGAGGAATCATAGTGGTTGGGGGGGATTATAACTGTACTAAATTTAAGTATGGACCGACTACCTGCTGAGAAGGGGCCTCGAACTAGAAAAGCAGCTACTGTTTTGGGAATGATGGAGGGACTGGGCCTGATTGATGTATGGCGATATCATCACCCTAGAGACAGAGACTATACATATAGGTCCCATGTCCATGGGAGTTACTCCAGATTAGACATGTTTCTTGTTTCAAGAGCTGATGTGCACAGAGTGACAGAGTGCAAGATAGAACCCATCACTTTGTCAGATCACGGTCCCATTAAGATGAAAATAAATTTAGGACAAGAAAAACAATTCAGATACTGGAGACTTAATGTCCCAATACTAAATGACCCCCTAATCCAACAGGAATTACGTGACAAGATAAAAGAATATATCGATAATAATGATAACGGTGATGTTACATCATCTACTTTATGGGATGGTGCCAAAGCTGTTGTGAGGGGACATATCATTCAAATTACATCGAGAATAAAAAAACAAAGAGAAGCCAGGAGACTTGAACTGGAGACTGAAATGATTAGGTTAGAAAAAGAACACAAAATATCGAGAAAAAGGAATACATTAGAATTACTAAAACCGGAGAGGCAAAAACTAGATGATTTACTCACATATAAAGCTGAGGGAATGCTCAGATTTGTGAAAAGAAAATATTATGAAATGGGGAACAAAGCAAGTAGGATATTGGCTTTTCAGTTACGGAAAGCTCAATGGAAACACGTGGTACCTAAAATTAAACACCCCGACACAAACAGAATTACCTCCCAACCAAAAGAAGTAGCAGAGGCGTTTGCTGCATACTATAAAAAATTATATGAAGGTCAAGAATTAATAGGGATGGAGGATAAAATAACAAAACTCCTGGACTAGATCCAATTGAATAGATTGTCACAGGACGAGGCTGAGATCCTATCTTCTCCCATAACAGTACAGGAAATAATAGATAGTATTAGTAAACTAAAGAACAGTAAATCTCCGGGTGTCAACGGATACTCTGGGGAATATTATAAAGTTTTTGTTAATGAAGTAGCCCCAATTTTATGTCAGGTTTATAACTATGCACTGAATGAAAGGAACCCCCCAAAAACCTGGTCAGAGGCAATTATCACGGTCATACACAAAGATGGAAAGGACCCCACTCAATGTACGGGATATCGGCCCATAAGTCTGCTTTGCCAGGATTTAAAAATCCTGACCTCTATCTTGGCAAATAGAATACAAAAACACATCCGTAAATGAGTTAACTCTGATCAAACAGGGTTCATAACCAGGCGGCAGGGCACCAATAATGTCAGACGAGCTCTAAATTTACAATCTATTGCTTCTGGTAGAAAGACTCCATCAATGCTTCTCAGCTTAGATGCTGAGAAAGCATTTGATAGACTGGACTGGACATTTTTGGAGCAAACAATGGCTCATATGGGATTTAACAAAACCTTTTTGAATTGGATCAGAGTGTTTTATATGAATCCGCGGTCAAGAGTCAGAGTTAATGGCCAGTGTTCCGATTTCTTTGACCTGGGACGGGGGACAAGGCAGGGAGATGCGCTCTCGCCAGCCCTGTTCGCTCTTAGCATTGAGCTGCTCGCAGAATTGATTAGAAGTAACCCCGTTATACAAGGAATAAGGGATGAGAGTGGAAACCACCATAAAATAGCCCTATACGCGGACGACATATTATTATTTATTGAAAACCCTGCCCACTCAGTACCAGCTCTTCTACAAAGTCTTAATGAATATGGTCTGGTATCCGGTTATAAAGTTAATCCCAGTAAATCACAAGCGATGATGGTATCTGGGACATGGCCTAGTCAACTTGATGATATTGTGTCCTTTCGCAGATCTAAACAGGGTTTCGAATATTTAGGGATCGTACTCACTCCCCAGGTAACACAACTATACGAGGCAAATTATAAAAAAACATTTGGGATATTTAAAAATGAATTGGCAAGATGGGATGTGCTACCATTATCCCTTTTGGGTAGAGTAGAGGCTGTCAAAATGAACCTACTCCTTAGAATTCTGTTCTTGTTTCAGTCTCTACCAGTCGGGATTCTGACATCAGCCTTTAATATGCTGGACAAGCTTATATCTAAATTTATATGGCAGAATAAGAGACCAAGAGTGAGACTTAAAACACCCCCTCTGGGGAAAGACAAGGGTGGACTTAGCCTCCCCAATTTAAAATATTAGTTTTGGGCAGCACAACTGACAGCAGTGGTAGCTTGGATTAACAATGACATAGAATCAGGATGGGTGAACATAGAGCGGAGTTCGTTAACAGCAATACCTTTATCCACTTTAATGTTTCTAAATAAGCAGCCCCAGAAGAAATTTGAAATTAAAAATGTATGGGTGAAACACACCTTAAAAGTATGGTCTACAGTCCAAAAGAGAATTGGAGGAACAGTTTCCCTCTCAAGGGCTATGCAGATTGCTGGAAATCCAGATTTCCCCCCTCAACAACAGATATCATTTTTAAGAGATGGGCAGGTAGAAACCTGAGGGTTATTGATCAGTTGTTATGTGACGCTGGTGTACAGCCATTCTCATATCTCCAAGACAAATTCCTTCTACCCCAAAGTGATATGTTCCGGTATTTTCAGATAAGGAATTACATCACAAATCATACAGACTGGAATATAATTAAAAATGCTCCAACGAACATAGAAACTTACTTTATTAATATAATTAAGCATCAACTACCCAATAAAAAACATGTCTCCCATATATACAGAAATCTGTTATTAGATATACCAGACAATACTTTTTATATCAAAAACAAATGGGAGCTGGAGTTAAATATTATAATCGAGGATGGGGAATGGGAAACAATGTGCACTGGATGTCATAAAGGTATCAATAGTAACATGTGGAAGGAGTTTGATTGGAAGACGAAGACAAGGTTCTTTAGGACGCCTTCCGGGGTTTCTAAATTTGTAGATAACCCAGCTGCAAAATACTGTTGGAGAGGATGTGGAGTGGTTGGGGACCACTCACACATATTTTGGGATTGCCCAGTGATTCTTCCTTTTTGGAAGGGGGTAAAGAACGAGATAGATAAAGCTCTGGGAATTAATATACTGTTTACCCCAAGTCAGTTTCTTTTCCATCTAGCTCCTGAAGGCATGTACACTAGAGACCAAAAGCACTTGTTACATATACTCTTGATGACTGCTAGGAAAATGGTGACAATAAAATGGATGATTCCACAGCCACCTACAGTGGCACAGTGGACACAGAAGCTGAGGGAAGTGTATGGAATAGAGGCTTTAACTGCTCAACTACAATTAAGATCTGATGTTTTTGTAATGTCTTAAATGTCCACTTATCTATTTATTTATTTATTTATTATTTTTCAGTCATATGTAGCCTATTACTAAGCTCTCTGGGCCCAAAGTTTTTTTTTTTTTTTTTTTTTTTTTTTTTTTTTTTTTTTTGCTCTTGTCTTTAGCACCGTCATACATAACTTGTGATGCTGATACTGTCAAGGAATGTTTGTATTCTCTTTAATAAAAATAAAGTTCCAAAAAAATGTGTATCATGTCAAGATTCCTTTTTTCAGACTTACCATCTACAACTAGTAAAACACTTCCAGAGATTTACAAAATTAATTCTGATAAAATCTTTGTGACGTTAAAAAGGATAAAAATTGTCTGTTCACCTGAAATGATTTGATTCTATTGTATTAAAACATTGTTCTGATTCAGAAGTGAAGAATGTGAGAACTTCACTTCAACAATGAAACCCAGCTAAATGATCCATGAGGCCAGAGGAAACAGATCAGTTGGTCAAACTCCAAGCGTGACTTGAATGAATAAAGTCTTGGATAACTTGTAGTTTTCTACTTGTAAACTCAGACAAACCAAAGTTATTGTGTTTAGTCCTCAACTCCTCAAAGACTCTCTATCTTCAGGTGACCCACAACCATCCTGTAGTTATGTTGCTATAGGTCTAGGCTGCTGGGGGACTTCCCATGATGCACCAGGGCCATATCCTCTCACATCTTCTTCATGTTTCTGACCTGTGGAGCTCCATACAACTCATCTATGGTCCTGGTCTCATCAACCTGCCCAGTCTTCATGACCTGCAGGTATCCACTCCTACCTGAATGCTTCATCCTCCAACCTGCCTATGATTCTATTATTCAAACATTATAGCAGCTAATTCACCTGTGATGGAACAACCGTCACTAAGAGTTGAATGTCCCTATGCTGCTGTTTATCCTCATGAGAGAAACTTTATGAGGTCACTGTTTACCCAACATATGTTTCTACACTAATTATTTTCAATGGTTCCTCTATTGGCAGCTCCACTTTATTCAATAACAACATCTCATGTAACATCCATCACATATATCTTGTTCTCTTGTTTGTATCATGTTGATGCTTCATCAGATGTTTGTATTATCTTGTTCCTCCTCTCAGTCTTTAGACAATTTAGATGCAACATTAATGTGAACATATGAATTACAAAGTTCATACCAACCGGAGAGTGTCCAGTCTCCAGAGAGGATCCTCCAGTCCAGCAGACAGCAGCTTCACTCCCTTGTCTCCTGGATGGTTGTAACTCAGGTCCAGCTCTCTCAGATGGGAGGGGTTGGAGCTCAGAGCTGAGGCCAGAGAAGAACATCCTTCCTCCGTGATCAGACAACCTGACAGACTGGAGATAGAAACATATCAGAAACTCAAGAAGAAGAAGGAAAATCCTCCACATGTTGGACTTTTACCAACCTGAACCTAAATCAGGATTTAACTGATCAACAAGCAGCTGTATCCTGACCTGAGAGTTTCCAGTTTACAGTGAGGACTTTCCAGTCCAGCAGACAGCAGCTTCACTCCTGAATCCTGCAGGTTGTTGTTACTCAGGTCCAGCTCTCTCAGACTGGAGGACTGGGAGCTGAGAACTGAGGACAGAGCTTCACAGCTTCTCTTTGAGAGGTTACAACTGCTCAGCCTGAAGAAGAATCAACATCAAATGTTTTATTTGTCATTTACTAAATGAATCATGTTTCAAATAGTTCCTAAATCCACCTACAGAGCTTTGTTGGAGGCTTTGACCACTGGCAGCAGCCTCAGAAGAGCCTCCTCTGAAGCAGAGTATTTCTTCAGGTCAAACTCATCCAGATCTTCTCCTGATGACAGTAAGATGAAGCCCAGAGCTGACCACTGAGCAGGAGATAGTTTATCTGTGGAGAGACGTCCTGACCTCAGGGACTGTTGGATCTCCTCCACTAGAGAAACATCATTCAGTTCATTCAGACAGTGGAACAGATTGATGCTTCTCTCTGCAGACACATTCTCACTGATCTTCTCCTTGATGTACTGGACTGTTTTCTGATTGGTCTGTGAGCTACTTCCTGTCTGTGTCAGCAGACCTCGTAGGAGAGTCTGACTGGTCTGCAGTGAAAGACCCAGGAGGAAGCGGAGGAACAAGTCCAGGTGTCCATTTGGACTCTGTAAGGCCTTGTCCACAGCACTCTGATGGAGACGTGTTAGATTTTTAAATAGTTTAGACAACAGAGATGTAGTTTGTTGTTCTTCCATCAGGTTGACTCCAGAGTTGATGAAGGTCAGATGGACATGAAGAGCAGCCAGAAACTCCTGAATGCTCAGATGGACGAAGCAGAACACCTTGTCCTGGTACAGGCCTCTCTCCTCTTTAAAGATCTGTGTGAACACTCCTGAGTACACTGAGGCTGCTCTGATATCGATGCCACACTCTGTCAGGTCTGATTCATAGAAGATCAGGTTTCCTTTCTGCAGCTGATCAAAAGCCAGTTTTCCCAGAGACTCAATCATCTTCCTGCTGTCTGGACTCCAGTGTGGATCTGTCTCAGCTCCTCCATCATACTTGACCTTCTTGACTTTGGCCTGAACCACCAGGAAGTGGATGTACATCTCAGTCAGGGTCTTGGGCAGCTCTCCTCCCTCTCTGGTTTCCAACACATCCTCCAGAACTGTAGCAGTGATCCAGCAGAAGACTGGGATGTGACACATGATGTGGAGGCTTCGTGATGTCTTGATGTGGGAGATGATGCTGCTGGCCTGCTCTACATCTCTGAACCTCTTCCTGAAGTACTCCTCCTTCTGGAGCTCAGTGAACCCTCTGACCTCTGTCACCATGTCAACACACTCAGGAGGGATCTGATTGGCTGCTGCAGGTCGTGTGGTTATCCAGAGGCGAGCAAAGGGAAGCAGTTTCCCCCTGATGAGGTTTGTCAGCAGCACATCCACTGAGGTGGACTCTGTAACATCAGTCAGGATCTCAGTCTTGTGGAAGTCCAGAGGAAGTCGACACTCATCCAGACCGTCAAAGATGAACACAACCTGGAAGTCTTCAAAGCTGCAGATTCCTGCTTCTTTGGTTTCAGTGAAGAAGTGATGAACAAGTTCCACCAAGCTGAACTTTCTCTCTTTCACCACATTCAGCTCTCTGAAAGTCAATGGAAATATGAAGAGGATGTCCTGGTTGGCTTTGTCTTCAGCCCAGTCCAGAGTGAACTTCTGTGTTAAGACTGTTTTCCCAATGCCAGCCACTCCCTTTGTCATCACTCTTCTGATTGGTCCATGTCTTCCAGGTGAGGCTTTGAAGATGTCTTCTTGTCTGATGCTTGTTTCTGGTCTGTGTGGTTTCCTGGATGCTGTTTCAATCTGTCTGACCTCATGTTCATCATTGGCCTCTGCAGTCCCTCCCTCTGTGATGTAGAGCTCTGTGTAGATCTCATTCAGAAGGGTTGAGTTTCCAGCTTTAGCAATCCCCTCAAACACACACTGGAACTTCTCCTTCAGACGAGATTTAACTTTACGTCCACAAGGTCCAGCACCAGTTCCTGAACAAACAAGAAATGTAATTAATCAGTGAACTCATTCATTTTAATAACATTTACATGTGACTGTTTTCAGTCCAGTAGAATTCATAGATCTGACTCAGATGTTTGCATCATATTAACATCAGAGTGTAGAAATGTAAACTTGTCCCATGTTTCCTCCATTTCCTCTTTCCATCCAGTTAAAGCTGTTAAATCCTCTTACTGCTCTGCAGACAGTCAGCCAGCTCCTCCTGCTTCATTCTCCTCAGGAAGTTCACTGTCATCTTCAGGAATAAATCTCTGCTGCTCCTCCTCTGCTCTTCATCCTCACCCTCCAACACCTCCTCATCCTCCCTCTGACTCTCTGAGCATTCTGGGTAATCTGGACTCACAACCTTCTGGATCTTCTTCAGCTCCTTCTTCATAAAACTGACCATGTTCTCCTCCAGCAGCTGGAACAGAATAATAATCTCCAGTCACGTTGATGTGAAAGGCTGCTTGTGGTCAGCATGCAACATGAAAACTTCTCCAAGCAGAATGGTAGTTTGTGCTTGTTGAGGTTAGCAGTAGCAGCTGTGATTGAACATTTCCTCACCATGAATATGGAGTCCAGGTCTTTGTGATGCTGCTGCTCAGACTGATGACTGGAAACCACTGAGATCTGTTGCTGAAGTCTGTGGAGAAACATCTTTGATTCAAACTCACTTCTTTAACAAACACACTTTGGTGATGATCATCATTTTATTGATGCCACAAACACAAGATGAGAACAACAAACGCTGCTCTGATGACTGAATGTGGTGTTTAACAGAGGAAACTAAACTACAGATAAACTCTTGACTAAAACATGACAGACTAATCAACACAACTGAATAATGATGAATAGATCTGTGTTCATTCTGACCCTGGATCAGCAGACTTCTGTCCATCTTTGAAGTCAATAGGTTGACCCATAGACCGGTCACTCTTCATGGACACAGCTGTGATTCCAGAGGGATCTGGTCTTTGCTGATGGATCCTGTTAAAACACAACCTGGATCAACATTCTGAGTAAATTCTTTCTGGATTCTTCAGTTTTAATGTTAAATGTTTGATGTGAAGCCCTTTGTTTGTTCAGATAAATGCTGTTTGTCTCACCCTGGATCATCAGACTGGTGTCCATCTTTGAAGGTAACAGGTTCTTTCATAGACCGGTCACTCTTCATGGACACACAGCTGTGTTCAGGAGAATCATGTTTCTGTTGAAGGATCCTCCTCCAAACACTGGATATAATATGTAAATACAATGTTTAATGTTGAATTCAAATAACAGGACAAGCTTCAGGAAACATGAAGGAGTATTTTCCAGCTCTAGATACTGTTCATAGTGTCTGCTGAGGACCAGGTTTTGGATGAGGAGATTAGTTTCCAGTATGTAGTCTACTCCAGGGATTCTTTCCAGAAAGAAGACATGACTTTTAAGAATGGAACCAAGTCCACCTCTCATCAGATATGTGTCCTGCTTGACCTCCGTCTAACTACCACATCCTTCAGATACAATGAGGCTTTCTCCACATCAAACATGGCTGTGTCATGTGTTCTCCAGTGTCACCCACTGTGGTCAGTCTCTACATGAAGGAAGTGGAAAGCAGAGCATTGAGCTCCTTCAAGAGAACAACACCTGCTTCAGATATGTGGATGACACCTGGGTCCAAACCAAGAGCCAACAACTAGAAGCCTTCACAGAACAAATGAGTTGACACAGGAGGATGATAGAAACACCATCTGATGGATGAATGTGTCATTATGTCTCCTGCTGCTAGAATGTGTTCAATACTTGATGAAGTATAAGTTTAGATTTCTTACCCTGGATCAGCAGACTGCTGTCCATGTTTGGAGTCAACAGGTGGAGCCTTAGACCGCTCAGTCTCCATGGACTCAGCTCGATACAGGAGAGTCTTTGGTCTTCCTTTAAACACAGGACACACATTTTAACAAGCTGACATGTTCCTTAGAAACAGCTCTGAACCAGTCATCACATGCTACATTATAAAGGCTCTCTAAGAGACAACAATCAATCCTGGAAATGGAAGAATCATTTCTGTCAGTCACATCCTTCATAGTGATGCTGTGGGGCTGCTTCTCAGCATCATGCTATGGGAGACTGGTCAGAAGTGAAGGAAGGATGAATTCAGCCAAATACAGAGATGTCCTTGAAGAAAACCTGAGACTGGGACCATGGTTCACCTTTCAGCTCCACAATGAGCCCAAACAAAGAGACAAGACAACACTGGAGTGTCTTCACACTCTACACTGACACTTAGACACTCAGAGCCAAACTGGAAGAGACCATTACAACCATTTAAGATGAAACCTACAACACAGTAAAGTCTTCAGATAGTGAAGGCCTCTCAATACTTTCTACTCTGTTATATTTTAAAATGGTGGAAGTTTGGAATCTGTACATCCATGACATATTTACCTTAAATAGAAACTAATGAATCCAGAATGTTAGAGTATAATAATTGTGTTTCATCTGTAAGTTTTCAGTGACTCAGATCTGTTACAATCAAAATATTAACTTTAAAACCTTTAAATTGTCTTTACAGGGTCAAAATAACACATTTATAATCCAACTTTAAATGAAATAAATATGAAGAAATGGTTATGACTCTGATATTTATTATTTCTACTTCAAGTGTTTGATCTGATCTGATTTGATCCAAACTCTAAAATGATGGAAGTTTTCTTGGGACAGATGTTTATTTGTTCTAACGTGGATTCAGATTATTGTGGTTCCACAGCTGAAGCAGAAAGTATTTTATTGGTTTAACAGTGGTGACAATAAATCAGGTTGTGTCTTTATCTTTATTTCTCTTTATGGTTTTATCCACTTCCTGGATGTGTAGCAGCGTTGATGAGAACACGTGACTCAGACACAACTCCTGAACCATAAGTTTTTAAAGGTTGTTTAAGATATTTGAGACTTGTCAAACTGTCTGTGGTTGACAGATTAAAGGTAAACTCTGGAATAATACCTGGTAGCATCTGATAGATATTTGAAATCAGCATCAGGAAACATTTGAGGTGTAAATGTACAACACAACATGATCAGAGTGATCCAGTTAAACATTTCCAGGTTTCTCACCTCAGGTCGACTTCCAGACACTTTCCAGATTCATGTGTTGAGAAGAAGCTGCTCGTTGTCCCTCATTAGTTGTAAAAACTCATCAGAGTGACTTTGAAACCAGTCTGACCTGTAGCAGAGACACAGGAGTTCATCAGCTTCAGTTCTTGTGTTAAAGTTTTGTTCAGTTCAAAGTCCCATCTGATCAGGAACCACCTGGATGTGTTCTTGTCCTGGCTGCTTTAACCAGGACGGATCAGGAGGTATCTAGTGTGTACTTTGTACTGCCAGGTATCCCAGAATGCATTTCATCAGGAAGAGTTTTTACTTGTCTAATGTGAACGTTGTGTACTTGTTGTTGGTCAACACCCCCAGTCAGAGTCAGAGGAGACTGTTTCCTGGTTCCTTCCTCTTACCGGCCTCAGCTGATTGGATGATTCATGTGTTGGAGGCGTGGCTTTGATAAAGGCTGAAAGATAAAGATCTGAGCTCACCATCAGGTTTCATGTGTTTCACCAGTTTTTAACCAGTGTTCTTTTGCACTTCATCCTCAATCGAAGTGTTACCGTAAGAGCATATAAAAACAGCCCTTCAAAATAAAAGCGTCAGTCATTCAATGTTGATTGGTTAATGGTGAATGAATTTCAATTTAATAAAAATTTAAACGAACTAAAAACAAATTGTGTCAAATAATATTGATTTAAAATAGAAAATAACCTCAATATGTCATCTAGGAAATAGCCCATTCTGCTGTGGAATTTCAGAATAAAAGCCCCTTCAATTCTCTAGTATTTGTGTTCGTTTCCGCATGTTGGAAATAGTGATAGAAAGAAACTCCCTGTTTCCAATTAATATTTGACCTATATTTAATATTAAACCACCATAAAAAACTCTTTTCCTGTTTTTCAATAAGAAACCACAATAATACTATATCGTTTCCAGTATTCCAGCTGTAAGACTGGACTGTTAGATTAACAAATAGTAATAATAATAACAATAATAATAATAATAATTACTAGAAGGGGATACGCGAGCTAATGCCGCGGGTCTCTGTCAACATGGGAATTAGCACACTTTGCCTACATTTAGCACAATTAGCTCATGGTAAGAACAGTTAGCTTACAGTGAGCACAGTTAACCTGCAGTTAGCACACTTAACTCACATTTAACACAGTTAGCTTACGGTTAGCATAGTTAGCCTACATTTAGCACAGTTAGCCTATATTTAGTTCAGTTAAGCCACATGTCGCACACTTAACCCACATTTAGCACAGTTAGCATACGGTTAGCACAGTTAGCTTTCAGTTAGCACAGTTAGCATGTGTGTGAGAGAGTAATGTACGCTTTTGCGGGCATGTTTGTACATCCTACTACTCTTCCTCAGTGTATTTGTAACTGTAATAACACAAAGTTACCTGTGTGTGTGTGTGTGTGTGTGTGTGTGTGTGTGTGTGTGTGTTTGTGTGTGTGTATGGTCTGGTTTTTCTTGTAAACCTGAAGCTTTCAGTATCTCCACACCCACATGTTTTCTTTCTTTTACCATTTCCTTTCTGGATGTCCCAAAGTTGATGACAGGAACTGCTGGAAAGGCATCCATCACTGACCTCACCACATAAACACAAATACTGACAACATCATATGACAGTCTGATAGTGAAGCTATTGAAAGGTGCAGCTGTACTGATCTCTGTTTATTTCTCTACACTCATTAACGAGTGCAATTTCATGTTATAATTAGAATAAAGCAAGAATAGTAAGACACACATGAGTCTTAATGTAAGTAAACCTCTAAAATGACCCTTTTAGATTTTACATTCTAAATTGTTACCATGGCTTTTCCATGACACCTTCTTCTCATCTTCAGCTGCTGAATGTATGTGACAGAACTTACTGCATTTTGTAAGAAAGAAACATGTTGTGATGTTCTGTTATTCATGTAGGAAGTACTACAATTTCATTTAACATTCCAAAATATATGAAGCACCCTGTAGTTTGTTGTACAAACATATTTCAGTATCGTTCTATGGTAGTAATGTGAGAGTCACAGTAGCATAGTAGCATATATGTAGCACAGTGAAACAGGTAGAAACTTTGTTTTACATCTCCGAATGTGACAATTAACACAACTTGAATTTTTACCTCTAAACACATTAAACAGTTAATAATGGATGCATAACAAAAAATGTGCATTTCCCCAACCATTTCATTTTGAATTGTGAAATATCCTCAGTGTGATATTATGAGTCTATATTGTTGCTCACTAAACCAAATCACTCTTTAATAAGTACCTGAATCATTTTACAGCAGGTTGGAATCAGCTTGTTGTTTGGAACTTGGTGCAGGATCCAACAGAAAAACTGTCTGATTGACTGCATTGATGTACTGGAAGAGATGGAGACATTTGTTAATCACACATCTATTGAAATCTCAAAATAATGTCAGAATCTCAGAATGTCTTCAATAAGAATTGTTTTGGTTCAGTTTTGTGGGAAAATTTAAATCAGTACCGAGAAGAACAGAGACATTCATTGCTTCTACCTGACACTTCACATAGGCTATAAATTAATAAGCCCTGATGAACCTCACTTCAGCACTGGACAGCTCCTCTGGACCCTCTCTACTACCAGGTTAACACAAGGAGAGGTCACTTCAAGCGCGGCACAGTGACTCGGTGGTTAGCGCTGATGCCTCCCAACAAGATGGTCTGGAAAGCTCCTCTGGACACCTCTACTTCACCATCTCGGTTTGAACTTTTATTTGTTCATGTTTCTTCTTACAAAACAGCGTCAACATATTTAAAGAGACAAGATCTGTGTCAGTGATATGGAATGGACATGAGATGGTCTCTATCACCAACATTTATTAGCATCAGATCAGACCCAGTGTCCTGAGCTTCCAGTCTAGACCCAGGGATATGAATCAGTACTAAAACCAACTGTTCTACTTTTATCACACTGGTCAGACCACCCTTTCATCCTGAGCTGGGTTTACTCCAGATCAGCTCTGGTTACTTCCCAAGCGTGACATCGTCTAAACTTGAAATTGCTCACAAGAAGTCCAAGTCCAAGAAGTTTTTTTTACTTTTAATGAATCTTGGACTGTATAGAAAATAACTAAGACCCAGAGATTCTTGTTACATCTCTGTCAAGGATGTGTAAGTTGAGGTGAGGACCCAAATGCAGGACTGACAAATGAGGCAGGGAGTTCTAACAAACAGTGTATAATAATTAACAAACAAGAACAAACAAAAGGCACTACGTACGGCAGGTAATCCTAAATACAAAAATCAAAAGAATCATGGACGTGGCATAGAGAGAAGGAACATGGCTTGGGGACAAAATAACATCAACGACGTTACAAGGAACAAAGGGAAGGCAGTTTTTATTTGATAATTTCATGCTGATTTTTGTTCTGGTTTTCTAATAATTATTATTTACAAGTGAGTTATAGAGATATTAATTCCATGTGATTCTTTTTGTTTCTATTCAAGAGAGTATTTTTTTCTTTAAAATTATTATTATTTATTTATTCATTTTTTTGTTTTGACAGATATAATACAGTTAAAAAAGCCACAAGCTTTTGTTGTGGCGGTAGACTTTTCCTACCTGCAACTGTGTTTCCTGACTCTGCCCTGTGCTGCCTTTGCAAAATAAATGAATAAACTCTACTCCATGGTGTTGTCATCCTTCAGCCTATAAGCATCCATTTCACAACTGCTACAGAGGCACAAGACAGGAAATCCAAAAACTTAACAAAATAAAACAGGAAACAAAACATAACACAGACTGACATGACAAACCACAAAGAAGCACGACGTTTAATCTTGAACAGCGTTAACACCAGAGCAAACACGTGACACAGGTTTGAACCCTGGCCTGGTTCTGGAAACCTTCCTGATGGCCAAATGACCAACAAGAGAATAATCATGATCAAGATTCAGAACTTGTAATGGTGGGGAAGCGGAATGATCATAGAGTTTGATGGTGAAGTTATTGCCTGAGCAAAATATTATTTTACTTTCACACAATTAGTGCGTGTAATTAATTCCCCCAAATAATATGGATGCATAAAATCACATGATCATCTACAATCTGAGGTTTTATTGTATTTTCACCACAATTTCCTTTCTTCCACAGAAATACATGAAAATAAGAAAAAAAATAAAAAGTGTACCTCTTTGGCATTAAATATGGCCTTTTATTCAATGTGTGTATTGTTGAGCCTCTACAGTTACATATCTACTACTAATAAGTTACACTTTGAGTCCTAAACAAGTCTCTTACATCCTGTTTTCTTTTCTTTGACATCCTTCAAATCTTATACAGCACATGAACACAAACAGACACAAACAAAAATGTAGATGACATCACTGATATTAAAATCTGTCTAGTGACGTGACCCAGGCAGAACAAATGCTGAACATGTTGACAACTTCCACTCGTGGTTTCAGATTCATGCACTGCCTCTGGTCCGGTCCAACCAGCAGGTTCAATGTAGCTTTTAAAGCAAGTGGAGTGACAGCGGGAACAGCCAATCACATGTACGCTAGTGAGAACCAGGCAGCCAATCAGAGAGCGATATTTAGGTTAGAGGTGGGACTTCTAGCAGAGACAGACATTTACCCCTTTGTGTGTCATAATCATCATATTGACTAAACACTGAGGACAGCGGTCGTGTTGAATTTGATAGTAATAACTCATCTTCTGACGGCTACTTCCAGCAGGATAATGCACCATGTCACAAAGCTCATATCATCTCAAACTGGTTCATACATGACAATGAGTTCACATCACTCCAATGCTTCCTCCACAGTCACCACAGCTCAATCCAATATTTCACCTTTGGGTGTGGTGGAATGGGAGATTCTCATCGTATCAACTGTGTGATGTTATCAGTTCTATATGGACCAAAACCTCTGAGGAACGTTTCAACTACTTGTTGAAAGTCTGACACTAAGAATTAAGGCAGTTCTGAAGAAGTAGAGCTTTACTGCTGCTAATAAATATTAATCTGATGGTTCATTTAGTTTTAGTTCAGTTTTAAACACATTCTCTGTTATTTGTTCACTTTGATTCCAACAATGTTGAGAACTGACACGTTGAAACTGGCAAGAATTAAGTTTTGTTAATTTTCCTTGTGAACAACAAACAGAATAAATATAATTTGTATTTTTTTTGTGTCTGTCTAATGCAGACACACCTTTGAGACACGAAAATATTTTATATATATCAGACACTCTTGGAAGACGCCATGTCTAAATTAGCAACTGACTCAGACAGTAAAGCTAATTAAAGGGATTTAGAAGCATCTGTTTCCTGTCTGGTTACAGGTTCTTTCCACTTGTTAAATATGTGTCAGTAAAAGGTCGGAGGTCACTAGTGTGATGGAATTACTGAAAGAAACACTGAGATGAGACGTATTGGTCCCATAAAAACAAGGAAAATGTCGCTCTTCTTTTTTTTTTTTTTTTTTTACACATTTTAACTTTGAAACAGGTCAAATTTGACCCTAACACAATCTGAAGGTGAACTTCATAGTTAGTTCAGTAGCTGTGATGGTTAATTAATGTCAGAGTGATGCTCCTTCCTCCTCCTCTGTAGCCACACGGCTGCTAGCTAATGCTAACTGACATCAGATCACGTCAAAGAGCCTTCTAGTCTGGTCTCGGGATCATTTCCAGGCTGGTTTTTGTGAAGCGTCTTGAGACGATTTGTGTTGTTATTGGCTCTATATAAATAAAACTGAATTGAACTGACTTGAATTAAACAATCTGATTTATTGTGGTGGTTGTGTTCAGGGTGGTGGACGCTCTGGAGCTGCAGGAACATGTGAACAAACAAACCAAGAGTCTGTCAGCGGGGCTGAAGAGGAAGGTGAGGACACGGTGGACGTCCTCTGTCACAGTTCAGACTTTAGAAGAACTCCTTTAAAGCCTCATGTGTGTTTGTGGTTTGGTTGCAGCTGTGCTTTGCTCTGAGTATGATCGGGAACCCTCAGATCGTCTTACTGGATGAACCCTCCTCAGGGATGGACCCCAAGTCCAAACAGCGCATGTGGTCAGATTTACTTCCTGTTTGTCAGATTCTTTAATTGTTTGAATGGAATAAAATAAAATCTGTTATTATTATTAATTCTGTCTGTATCTGCTCTGGTCTCTGAATATGTTTCTGTTTCTGCTGAATGAGATACTACCCACTTCTAGTCTAGTTCTTCTTCTACACGAAGTGTTTTTATATCATCCTATCAGAACCTGTCTTCATCCTGACAGTGATGGGGACGTCCCTACTCACTGGACTCTTTGTCCTGTCTCCTGTCTCCTTCGTCCAGGAGAGCCATTCGTGCTGCGTTCAGGAACCGAGAGCGTGGAGCCGTCCTCACCACCCACTACATGGAGGAGGCTGAGGCCGTGTGTGACCGTGTGGCCATCATGGTGTCTGGACAACTCAGGTATGTCTCACAGCGTCCTCCTCCTCACAGTGTCCTCCTCCTCACAGTGTCCTCCTCTCTATCCTCTTCACAGCATCCTCCTCCTCACATTGTCCTCCTCCTCACAGTGTCCTCCTCTCTATCCTCCTCACAGCGTCCTCCTCCTCACAGCATCCTCCTCCTCACAGCGTCCTCCTCCTCACAGTGTCCTCCTACTCACAGCGTCCTCCTCCTCACAACATCCTCCTCCTCACAGCGTCCTCCTCCTCACAGTGTCCTCCTCCTCACAGTGTCCTCTTCCTTACAGTGTCCTCCTACTCACAGCGTCCTCCTCTTCACAGTGTCCTCCTCCTCACAGTGTCCTCCTCTCTATCCTCCTCACAGCGTCCTCCTCCTCACAGCATCCTCCTCCTCACAGCGTCCTCCTCCTCACAGTGTCCTCCTACTCACAGCGTCCTCCTCCTCACAGTGTCCTCTTCCTCACAGTGTCCTCTTCCTCACAGCGTCCTCCTCCTCACAGTGTCCTCCTCCTCACAGTGTCCTCCTCTCTATCCTCCTCACAGTGTCCTTCTCCTCAAAGCGTCCTCCTCCTCACAGTGTCCTCCTCCTCACAGTGTCCTCCTCTCTATCCTCCTCACAGCGTCCTTCTCCTCACAGCATCCTCCTCCTCACAGTGTCCTCCTCTCTATCCTCCTCACACTGTCCTCCTCTCTATCCTCCTCACAGTGTCCTTCTCCTCACAGCGTCCTCCTCCTCACAGTGTCCTCCTACTCACAGCGTCCTCCTCCTCACAGTGTCCTCTTCCTCACAGCGTCCTCCTCCTCACAGTGTCCTCCTCCTCACAGTGTCCTCCTCTCTATCCTCCTCACAGTGTCCTTCTCCTCACAGCGTCCTCCTCCTCACAGTGTCCTCCTCTCTATCCTCCTCACAGCGTCCTTCTCCTCACAGCATCCTCCTCCTCACAGTGTCCTCCTCTCTATCCTCCTCACACTGTCCTCCTCACAGTGTCCTCCTCCTCACAGTGTCCTCCTCTCTATCCTCCTCACAGCATCCTCCTCCTCACAGCGTCCTCCTCCTCACAGCGTCCTCCTCAAAGTGTCCTCCTCCTCACAGCGTCCTCCTCTCTATCCTCCTCACAGCGTCCTCCTCACAGTGTCCTCCTCACAGCGTCCTCCTCCTCACAGTGTCCTCCTCCTCACAGTGTCCTCCTCACAGTGTCCTCCTCTCTGTCCTCCAGGTGCATCGGCTCCATCCAGCATCTGAAGGCTAAGTACGGCCGAGGCTACAGCCTGGAGGTGAAACTCAGGGAGGAGCTGACGGAGCTCAGACAGGTGGCGCTGTTGCACAAGGAGATCCTCAGAATCTTCCCCCACGCCTCGAGACAGGACAGGTCAGACTAGCCCCTCCCACCTCACACTAGCCCCTCCCACCTCATACTAGCCCCTCCCACTCAACATTAGCTCCTCCCATCTTTATGAATTCATTGATATGTTTTTAATGTTCCTGAGTTAAATCCAGATGAATGAATCTCTCAGATCTGGTTCCTGGTCTCAGATCTGGTTCCTGGTCTCAAATCTGGTTCCTGGCCTTAAACTAATGTAAACATGTATTTGTCACATTAGAACATCAGAGCTGATTCAGACACTTGTCAACATCATCACATTAGAAACATTAGGACACTTGTTCTTCTTCATGGTTCCTAATAAACCAGTGTAGACCACATTAGACCCGGATCAGACCTGATGATGGTTCCTGGTTCCCCGTCCAGGCTTAGAGGCAGAGTTATGTGATGCTGTGACCAGGTGTGATCTGACTTGTCCGTCTTCCTCTGTTGTTCCTCTGCAGCTTCGCTACTCTGATGGTTTATAAGGTCCCCATGGAGGACGTCCAGTCTCTGGCCAAGTGTTTCTCTCAGTTAGAGAGCGGTGAGACGAAGACACACTGAGACACTCTGGGACAAACCTCGTCATCATCTCACACTAATTTATCTTTCTGTCTTCAGCCAAGCAAAGCTTCAACTTTGAGGAGTACAACTTCTCCCAGTCCACTCTGGAGCAGGTAGGTGATCAGGATTAATACAGGATTAATACAGGTAATCAGGATTTAAACAGGTAATCAGGATTAATACAGGATTAATACAGGATTAATCCTGATTATCCGTATTAATCCTGTATTAATCCGGTAACACTTTCTATGAAGGTTGTATTTATAATGCCCTATGAATGCACATATTCACAAGTCGTCATAACCAACTTCATGATGCATTTTGACAACTGGTTATGAATGATTATAATTTTAATCTGAATAGTGCATCATAAATATGTCAATATCTGCCTAGTCACTTGTTCATTTTATGATGCAACTACTTTGCTTTGCTAAATGTGTATAGTGATGCATAATGAGTTTTGACTTCGCCTATAGTCCTTTATATCTGAAGCTATAAGTATATGTAATAAAGTTATAATAATGTATACATCTATCTACAGCACACAGTCATAAACAGCCATGCAATATCATAAGTGCTATTTGTCAGCGCTAAGTAAAGTGACAAGAATATGACACTATTATTAACAGATATAAGTTACGATGAGTAATTAAAAGGTGCAATGAACTAAGTCCTGAGTCTGGCATCTTTACCCCATATGCACAATGTTAATATCATAGGTGTTATTTGTCAGCTTTAGGTAAATTAGTGCAAATGAGGTGTTGTGGATATAAGACTATTATAAACAAATATGAGGCACAATGAAAGGAATGCATTTAGTTCACTTTATTTTCATTTAAACCAACACACATCATCATAATGATTATCAATGCTCTGAGCACATTACACAAACACATGAAACACATGAAACAGGCCACAAAAGTGGCACGGCGTGGTCCTAGAGATGTGTCCCTTAAAAGTGCCTTTGGGTTGGTGAGGTGATTCAGGGTCAGAGGTCAGGAGATGGTTTGACAGCAACTACAAGAAGAACAGAGGCAAATCTTTAGTGCTCTAGCTGGGTTTGTTTTTTGTGCAGAAAGGTTTGATTGAAAACACATAAGCAGATCACGTTTTTTTGTTTAAAGCAGCCTAATGAGACATTATGTTACCGCATATCATGCAGGCACCGCAGATTACCCGTAGATGGCTTAAGCTAGCCACACGAAAGTTACCAGACACAGCTATTTTTAATTCACAAATTAGATCGTTTTCATATTCTTGCGTTTAATGATTGAAACCATTCGAAATCATTGCTTTATTACATAAACGATGTGCTTCATATAAGCAAAGTAAGCATTAGCTCACAAAACACTAGCAGGACAGAGAGACGACCTACCTGTCCTGGAGAGGACTCAGCGGAGAAAGGAAAGAAAAGCCGCTTTACGACTAGTACATACAGTCTTTACGTCTTTACGACAGTGGGAGGAGCTGGGGACGGAGGTGGGTGGGGTCAAAAGGTCAGGGGTCATGGACTAAGGAATGACAGTTCTACAATAATAATAATATTAATAAAAACAATATTAAAATAATATCTGACGGCATTCAATAAAGAATGAACTGATGAACCTGCTTCCTGTTGACTGGATGGAGGTTTGGGACCTGAGCCCATAGACCACCGCTCACTGACTCGCTGACTATTCATATTAGGATGTTTACACCACATGTACTTTATTCCTTCAACCAACCTGTTGTCCGCTGGCCAATCACGGGCCGTGTCCAGTCCTGCATGTATTTCTAGTTGCCCCCTCTCTCCTTGGAAGAGAGGGGGCAACAGGGTCCTAGTGAGTAGGGTCCGACTCCACATGTTTATTGGAGACCTCCTTGGACCCCCATTCCTTCTTCAGGCTGATTGGATGGTAAAGTCAGCCGGTGGGGGAGTCTTCCAGTTGGGACATCTGGATCTTTGGTTCAATATACGGCTGTTTAATCTTTAATTAAATACGTTGCATGATTAACTCTTATAATGGTCTTATAATTTAACTGTGTCTGACAGTAGAGAAAGAACCCAAATATTAAACTAAAATGAGCCAATGTTCCACATCAGAGAGGAGAACCTCGTCCAGGTCCTGGTTTAGTTTCTATAAATCAGGGTTTGTCTCATGTTTGTGTTGAAGTGTGTGATGACAACAGACAAAGGAGCTTTGTGAGAAGCTCAGAAAAAGAGTTGTTGTTGCTCATCAGGCTGGAAAAGGTTCCACAACCATCTCGAAAGAGTCTGGAACGAAGAACCAGATGAATGTTTAGGAACAAGTCAAAGTCCTGACCTTCATCCAGTAGAAATGTTGGAGCATCAGCTGATGAGAGGAAACCACCAACATCTCACAACTCAACTGGTTCTGATCTGATTAATGGATCAGATTAGACCCTGATCAGCTGTTACCAGGAACATTTAGTCTGAAGGACTCACACACTCACACACTGGACACAAAGACTCAACAACATGATCAACACTGGACACAAGGACTCAACAACAGGATCAACACTGGACACAAGGACTCAACAACATGATCAACACTGGACACAAGGACTCGACAACATGATCAACACTGGACATAAGGACTCAACAACATGATCAACACTGGACACAAGGACTCAACAACATGATCAACACTGGACACAAGGACTCAACAACATGATCGACACAAGTAGAAATATTCAATGTTATTGTTTCATTTTCTTTCTCATCATGTTCATTTTTCCATCTTCTGACCTGATAAACACTGTGTGACCATAACTGACATGAAGATGGTCTGAACATCACCAACCATACGACGTCATGAAGGGAACCAAAGAAGAACTTGTGTTAAACTTCACAGAAATACAAGAGTTGAACAACAACAAGGAAGGAAAGTGATGTCTTCCACCAGCCAGGAGGACGTCTGTCATGTCTTCAAACTGGATCCTGTTCTCACTCTAGACTTGTTCTTTATGAACTAACGGATCATCACTGATGTGGACTCACTACGTAATAAACTCATGGTTCTGATTAATGATCTGAACCAGTAGTAATAGATGATACTGGTTCAGTTATATTCATAATGATAGACATGAGCATTACACACAGCCTGGTCAGAAAAAGAACTCATCACCTGGATCTGACTGAGCTCATAGTCCAGCGCCTCCTGGTGGATCATTAGTTCAATAAGTCATTTATGAGCAGCTTCTCATGTGTAAAGACAAATCCTGTGGATGTGAAGAAGATGTTAGTCTGGTGGAGAATCTCATCTCATCGCATCACATCTCATCTCATATTGACTAGTGTGGTGTCAACCTTTCAAAGCTGCACTGAAGACTTGGTGGAGGTGACTCAGAGTTCAAACAATACAGCACTTCTTTTCTTCATGGATTATTTATTAAAGATAAAGGACAACAAATAATCCCTGTGGTTGACTTTACTAGAAAACCAATAGAGTTGATATATATTACTATCAAAACTCAAATACTAATCAGAACCAGAATTACTTCCCAGGGGCAAATTACTTTTCATTACAGCAGCTCCAACCCAAAGTACCAGTGTTAAGAACAAAATAAGAATAAGTAAGAGAATGTACGAATATAGGAAACATATATATAACAATATGTACACGTGTAAGTGAAGTGAACCTGTTGCTCTTGTTGGGACTCAGCCCGTTCATAATGGAGGACAAGGCCACATGGCTCCTTTTGTCTCAGGACAAAGCAACCAGCCTCCATCTTTTCCACTGTCTGAGCTCACACCTCACACACACACACACACACACACACACACACACACACACACACACACACACACACACACACACACACACACACACACACACACACACACACAAACACACACACACACACACACACACACACACACACATGGTCTCACACTCACACAAACACTCTCACTAACATACACACATCCACACGTGTACACAGTGTATGTAGCTCACCATACATTAATGTTTTGTTATTTTATTTTCTAGATGTGTCCAGTAAAGTTTCCTGGTGTATTAATGTTGTATCAGAGTGAATGTGCCAACCTCTACACTGTAGAACTCTTAAATCCTTCAGGTTTGCTACTATTAATAGGGCACCACTGTTTGTGATTATTAAGTTAATTATTAAACGGGTTCTGTGTTAATAGTTTACCTTCATGAGAATGATTCTTGGTAAATTTTCTGTCTGGTGCCCCAAGGTGGACTTAATGTTAATTATATATTAATGTTTCATAGTAATTATTAATATTTCAGTATTAATATTTTACTAATCTGAGCCAATAACCCACCTGAGTGGACCGTAAATAGCGCCCTCTAGGTCAAATAGAGCCTGATGTTTATGGTGCATAACCTGGACCTGCTCTGTCTGTAGGGGGCAGTGTTTAACCCCCAATATAAACGGTGCTTCCATGAGAGGCATCATATTCTCCATATTCTTACTGATATATATTTACACCATAGTTGTGCCCGAGAACAACACTCTACACTCAAACATTACTGCACATGGTGAGAATATGTAAGCACATATATACAAGTGTGTGAAATAATGAAGTTTAACATGTGTTATTATTTTAACCAGAGGCCCCTAGTATACAGCCACCTCCACTAAGACCTGTGCTCATCAAACTGTTCAACCTCTCAACTTCAGACACAAAAGGCTCCACACACCTGGTTCATCTCACCTGATTATCAAGGCAAAGAGTGGAGGGAGGAGCCATGTTCAGTCATTATTTACTTCATTTAACTATCATGGCTCCAACAACGAGTGTGAGGAAAAGTCGTCATGAGAGAAAAATAATCTCATAGTTGTAGATTGTAGCTGAGTCTCTTTTAAACAGTTACACAAAGAAAAACAATGAAGGAGATTAAAGTTGATTCAATGAAGTTTTAATAAGTGATGAGATGATGATGAAGTCCTGTTGATCCTTTTATATCTGATTATTTATTGGTTTAGACTGAACTGAGTTTCATTAAGATTAATGATTAAAACCAAAGGTTGATTAATAACGATGATGAACACTGATTGATATAAAGGTGTAGTAGAGAAAGATAAAGATTCTCCTTCCTTCCTACAGAGAACACAGAGACACTGAGGAACCAGGCCCAAGTAGAAATCCAGGATAGAGAGGTTGAGTGAATGTGGTGTTGAAGGTGACGAGGTGGATCAGTTTGTTAGAGGAGACTCTGTAGAAGGACAGAGTTCCAGCAGGACAGTCCACATATACTGAGACTCTGTTAGAGACAGAGGACGAGGGGACGGATGTTTCTCTGTTATTGTGACAGACACAGTAACCATCATAATCAGAGCAGCTCAGACTCCAGGACTGATCATTGAATCCAAACACACAGTCATTCATGTCTCCTCTCCTTCTGATTCCTCTGTAACTCACTGATATATAAACCTCTCCTCTCCACTCAACCTCCCAGTAACATCGACCAGTCACAACATTTCTACACAGCAGCTGTTTATACCAGTCAAATCTATCTGGATGATCAGGATATGGCTGCTTCTCCTCCACACGTGTCACCTTCCTGTTGTTGTTAGATAGTTTGATGAATCTACTGACTGAGTTTGTGTCGACTTCAAGTTCACAGAAATCTGATGGAGGGAAAAAGACACAACACAGCTGCAGTTTATCATGTGACACATCTGATGGATTCATTCTTTCTTTACTCACTGATCTGTCGTTCATTCATAGAAAGTTTAATGGTGATACTATAGATCAGGATTCTCTTGTCAGTGATGTTTAAATGAATAAATACCACAACTATCAGCTTTGATTTTAAACTGACAGTTTGTCATCATTTGTCAAACTTACACTTCATCAGACCAGGTTTTAACCTCTGCTCTCCACCATGGTCCATCCTGGAGGAACAAACACACAAACAATGATTTTCATCCAACATCAGACCCTAAAAGAAGTTGGTTTAGTAGAAAAGTTGATCTGGTGATGGAGGACATTAGATTTAGGGAATCACTGAGATGACAGAAGATTATTCTCTATGCACTGTTATCTTTTTGTATTATTTTTACAGTGATCCATCCATCTGTAGTTGTTGAAATATTTCTCAATGATGATGGTGGAGGAGGTTCCATCCTCTGAGGACCTCAGTGTAAAATCTCTGTGACGTTAAAAAGGATAAAAATTGTCTGGTCATCTGAAATGATTTGATTCTATTGTATTAAAACATTGTTCTGATTCACAAGTGAAGAATGTGAGAACTTCACTTCAACAATGAAACCCAGCTAAATGATCCATGAGGCCAGAGGAAACAGATCAGTTGGTCAAACTCCAAGCGTGACTTGAATGAATAAAGTCTTGGATAACTTGTAGTTTTCTACTTGTAAACTCAGACAAACCAAAGTTATTGTGTTTAGTCCTCAACTCCTCAGAGACTCTCTATCTTCAGGTGACCCACAACCATCCTGTAGTTATGTTGCTATAGGTCTAAGCTGCTGGGGGACTTCCCATGATGCACCAGGGCCATATCCTCTCACATCTTCTTCATGTTTCTGACCTGTGGAGCTCCATACAACTCATCTATGGTCCTGGTCTTATCAACCTGCCCAGTCTTCATGACCTGCAGTTATCCACTCCTACCTGAATGCTTCATCCTCCAACCTGCCTATGATTCTATTATTCAAACATTATAGCAGCTAATTCACCTGTGATGGAACAACTGTCACTAAGAGTTGAATGTCCCTATGCTGCTGTTTATCCTCATAAGAGAAACTTTATGAGGTCACTGTTTACCCAACAAATGTGTGCGGAATTTTATCAAGCTGCTTGCTATAGTTTAATAAATTCCCCTCTGGAAGGGTTATCAGGACAGGTACGACGGATACAACTCCAGTCACTTTTATGATTTTATTACATTCACATGTACAACAAGCATCCACACGTTTGTTAGCTGCTAGCCCACGTTAGTCAGCTCATTAGTGCGTTAATTAGAAAGTAATATAGTGACGTTGATTAGGTTGTAAACCTGTAATGCAAACATAAACACAAAACCCCGAATTAATGAGTGAAATATATACTCATTCATATGATATTTAAACACCAACAATGCTACTCTGCAGCTACTCACCGGCAAGGCGTACCAGTCCAGACAATTAAGCAATAAAATGAAACCAAAATGTGAGACACCTGCTGGCAAGTTCTACACCTCCCACTTAACCTACTGATTCTAGAATCCAAGTGGGCCACTATAACCAGTTCGAACAGTTAAACTTCTAGTTATGACATTCACCCCATAACTATAAACATAACGTTGCATTCTTGGATATGAATGTGTCATGTTACATTATGAATAACTATAACCTCAAGGTGGTTTTAATGTCCATAAACAACACACTTTGTTAGGGTTAGGGTTAGGGTTAGTGGTGGATGGTGACGGGGGGGTCTTGAACCTTTACCGAAACACATCATGGTGGGGATCCTTTACCGTCCTTTACCTTCCGAAACACACCATGGTGGGGAAGTCTTTTCTTGCTCTTCCACTGGTAGGAGAACCACCAACCTCCTAACGTCCCTGTGGAGGGTGGTGGACAGACAGTTCTCTGCACCTCGGCTTCTCTTGGCCTGCCCGCCGAAAACTGGAACGGCCTTGGCCTGTTCTCACCTTCACGTACCGTACCACGGCCTTTGCGTCAGGACACGCTTCGATGACTCGACCCAGCCTGAACTGGCCCCTCAGCGCGTTCTGGTCAGCTAAACACACCAGGTCCCCAGTTGTGATGTTTCTAGCAGGCACGTACCACTTCTGCCTGATGTAAAGGCCCGGACCCGCCACCTGGCTACACCGCTTCCAGAACTTGGGGTTAGGGTTAGGGTTAGGGTTAGGGTTGGCGACCTCGATCTGGATTGCTCTCAGACGCACAACGGGGTAAGTCGGATACTCAAACCCTAGGGAGTCTCCCCTGGGTCCTGCACGACTGAGCAGAAGAGAATTGGGGGGGGTGACCTCCACGGTCTCTTCCTGTACCTGAGCTCTGGCACCTATTGGCCTCTCATTTGACAGGTTTGCAGCCAGGTAGAGGAGGAACTCCAACACCGTCAGGTTACCTTCCTCGCCAACGCTGCTTAACGCTCTCTTGAGTACACGGACAGCTGCCTCAGCTGCCCCATTTCGGTGGGGAGAGTCTGGCGGGTGAAATACCCACGTCCAGTCCATTCCTGCAGCTGGCGCCTTCCTTGTCGATGCTATCTAGGAACTCATAAAGCTCCTGAAAAACTGGCCTAGCACCCACAAAGTTGGTTCCTTGATCCGACCAGAGCTTCCTCAGGTGACCCCTGAGAGCTGTGAAGCGCTGGTACGCCTTCAGGAATCATTCTGTCGACAGATCCTCGACGATGTCTGCATGCATTGCTCTCGAAGCCATACAACTGAACACCACACCCCAGACTGTTCTTCGTCTCACAGTGTCTTTAACGACGTAGGGGCCGAAGAGGTCCAGGGCCGTAAACTCAAAGGGTGCAGCTGGTTCAGTCCGTTCGAGGGGAAGCTCACTCATCACCTGTTTGCACATTTTCGCTCTGGTCTTTTGACCATGCATAAAAGAGTCAATGGCCAACCATTTCTTCACAGCTCTGTGAACATAACCGACTACTCCACAGAGCTTGGCTAGAGAACTGCACCTTTTTGGATCCACTTGGTCTATGAGCATGGCTCCCCACAGTGACCCTGTCTCCTTGGCTTCGGTTGAGGTCTGTTTTATCTCATTTCCTGAGGACCCTGGAGCCCCGCTAACTCCCTCTGTGACTACTGAGCCTTCACCACCAGGACTGTCAGGGTTTACCAACTTCTTGGCTTGAGCTCTGGTGAGGACTGCTCAAAAGGCCTTTCTCTCGAGTTTACACCCCATTTCTCTGGCACCAGCTGCTACTTGAGAAGTGGACTTCATGGGCCAATCCTCGACTGGACCAGACAGGAACTCTTGACCTCTCTGCCACACAGAGTTCTCACCCAGCAGGTCAGGTGAGCACCCCCTCGTGACTAAATCGGCGATATTGATCTCACCTGGTATCCACCACCAGTCAGCTACGGGCCCAGCCTTCTGTATTTCTGGAATCCGTAGCTCTCTCTCTGGATGGCTCCCAGCACCCTCTGGCTTTCAATGAAGTGGAACCACTTCTCCACATCTAATCGCCCATGCTTCAATATGTATCCCTTCAGACGTGTAGCAAAGACAGCCCCGCAGATTTCAGCCTTGACCGCGTCGCCCTTCTGGTCGAGGGGGGTTAACTTGGCCTTTGACTCTACCAGCCGGACGACCACACCATCTTATGTCTTCCATCACAAGTAGAGCACAGCGCCATAGGACTCACAGCTCCCGTCAGAAAACGTGATTCCCCAGGGTTTACCCCTCCAATTGAAGGGCGTGAGGCTCCTGTGGAACTTGACGCTACTCAGACGAACGTACTCCTTAAACAGTGCGATTGCTTTTCCTCTGAGCTCCTCAGACAGGGGTTCATCCCAGATGTCTTTAGTGAGCTTGCCAGCCTCCTGGAAGGCTCTTCTGTTTCAGGGGTGTTGCTAGTTCGATTAGGTCATACAGCCCGGTGATCTGGCTCAGTAGAACATGAGGGGTCAGTGGATTTGGCGTCTTTACTTCCACTTCTTCTTCGGTGAGGTCAATCTCAGTTCTCATCTTCTTCTTCCTTCTGGAGAAGTTGATAGAGACCATCACGAAAAGTTTGTCCTCTTGCACCAGGTACCCAACCCCCAGGGTTTTGTTGTCTTCCTCCCTTAGTTGGTTAGGCAACATCAGAGTCACTGGCTCGGACTCTGTCCCGTCCCGCCTCCCACTTTGACCAGACCAGACCCAGGGCTTGAGGTAGAAGCCTCCTGCTTTCAGTATCTTCTCCACTCCCTCCAGGATATTGTCCAGACAGTGTGAGTCATTGTGGGACGTGAGAAGGTCATCGACATAGGAGTCTTCCATGATGACCCTTCTTTCCTCCACCATATCAGAGAACTGAGGCAACTTTGCGGTCTCTCGCATGGCAACCTGCGCAATGCACCCTGCCGGTTTGTCCCCCATGTTCACCCTAACGACAGCATAGTCCTCAATCTCATCTTTTGGTGAGTCTCTCCACAGGAACTGATGCACATGGACCTCTCGTTCCTCCAGCCATACAGAATTATACATCTTGGTGATGTCTCCCATGGCTGCGTATTCTCCTTCCCAGAATCTGAGGAGCACTGCTCTGATGGGATTGAGGACGTCTGGCCCTTTGAGCAAAATGCTGTTCATGCTCACTCCTGGCTGCTATTCCAGACGAGGCACACCGGTGTAGTCACTGAGTGGGGGTTTGGTGTGGTTAGGTGGCTCACCCACTACACGGCGCCATCCCAGCTGTCCATCACATCCTTGGTGAGCTTAACAGCAGTTCCCCTCCTAACCATTTCGTGGACTTGCCTCACGTAAGCTTCTTTCCACATGGGGTCTTTCATGAGCCGCTTCTCAGCCCTCAGGAACGTTGCCTCCACAGCCTTTCGATTGTTGGGAAGAGAAGCTGGGTTTTCCTTCCAGGGGTACTTTGCATCATGGTTGCTGTGGGTGTCACTCTCCTTGAAGGTCAGACCTGCCCTTATTATCTCCAGGTCTTTCTCGTCGGCCAGTGACATCTCCTTTCCTCCCGGTGGGCACTTCCCACAGCGACACCCTCCACAGGCAGGATCATAGGCAGCTCTGATGCTATCTCATTTTAGCCACTCAAGGACCTCTTTATTGCATGCTGCTGTCGTTCGAACCTGCACACTTCTTCCTTGTTCCGAATGACTTCCCGGCCTTCCCACAAAGTGTTCTTCAACTTTGATGGCTACCGTCCTCATGGAGTGTGCGAAGTGCGTCTTTGAGTGCCATGTGGTCAGCTCCACTTCTTCGAAGATGTCTGGATGCACACCACTCACGGTCTTCCCTAGAGGACCATCCCACAACACCAGGACGCCAACCCTTTGCAGTCTTTGTGGAGCTAATCGGCCTTCGCGAGTACTAATCAGTAGATCGATCTTAGAAAGAGTCGTTCGAAACAAACGACACCTGCTGGCAAGTTCTACAAAATGTTTCTACACTAATTATTTTTAATGGTTCCTCTATTGGCAGCTCCACTTTATTCAATATTATACAACAAGTAGTTCCGACCAAGCAATGTGATTGGTCAATGAGACATTTAGAACGTGCTCAAATCAGCGTTACAGCACGGCTGACTCATCACTAAAAATATCACTCCGCCATCTCCACATTGTCACGTCTATAACATGTAAATAAATAGGAATAAGTCCACTGGAAGTCAACTTCAATAAAGTCATACATCTGAGTTTACAACTTCAGCTTTCTTTGATAAATCTTCTGTTAGACCGCCTTGTTAATACAGGTGTAACTCATTTGTTTCTCACGTCAGAGATCAAACAGTTCAGTGAGCGCAGAGAAAATATTTCTACAGGCTAAAGGTGGACTAATATGGACTGAAGAGGAATATTCCCTTAGATAAAAACATGATGTTCATGTTGGAAATTATTCCATCCATTTCCATCTTTGTTCAATACATTTTGACTTTTAGACTTTACAACTCTGTGGAGTTACTGGAACTGTTTGGATCATCAGCTGTTCCAGTGAGTCCCTGATACGGCGCAGGCTTCAAAATAAATGTGAAACTAGGAGGCCAGTCTGTCTATGGAAACATAGATTTTACAGCAGACATGTTAGTCACTACAAGACTAAACTAACCAAGCAGTTTAGTGTTAATATGTGCGCTATTTATTCAGTTTGGGCAACTCCACCATTTCCGTAAACTTTGACAGGACTAGAAAGTTTCTCCGTTGCTAGGTCGTTACTAAGGCTCGGGCTACTTGCTGGAGTAGTAAACTGTTCCATTACACATAGGAGTCTACTGCTGTGCCTGATTGTTTCCAGGTATTAGTCAGGCCCCATTTATTGCCATGGAAACGGGAACAACACAAAAAACTTTAAATTTTGAGACAAATGTCCATTAACATGAATATATATTTAATTATACGCTTTATTTTGTTGGTAATTGTTGTATAATCGCGCAGGTGCCTCGGTCCTGACTGCATCACCGTCGTCCTCAAATGACGTTTAAGCACACGCTCGAGGGTAATATTGCTTAAACAGCATCTCATGTAACATCCACAACATATATCTTGTTCTCTTGTTTGCATCATGTTGATGCTTCATCACATGTTTGTATTATCTTGTTCCTCCTCTCAGTCTTTAGACAAATCAGATGCAACATAAATGTGAACACATGAATTACAAGGTTCATACCAACCTGAGAGTGTGCAGTCTCCAGAGTGGATCCTCCAGTCCAGCAGACAGCAGCTTCACTCCCTTGTCTCCTGGATGGTTGTAGCTCAGGTCCAGCTCTCTCAGATGGGAGGGGTTGGAGCTCAGAGCTGAGGCCAGAGAAGAACATCCTTTCTTTGTGATCAGACACCCTGACAGACTGGAGATAGAAACATATCAGAAACTCAAGAAGAAGAAGGAAAATCCTTCACATGTTGAGCTTGTGCACCAACATGAACCTAAATCAGGATTTAACTGATCAACAAGCAGTTGTATCCTGACCTGAGAGTTTCCAGTTTACAGTGAGGACTCTCCAGTCCAGCAGACAGCAGCTTCACTCCTGAATCCTGCAGGTTGTTGTTACTCAGGTCCAGCTCTCTCAGACTGGAGGACTGGGAGCTGAGAACTGAGGACAGAGCTTCACAGCTTCTCTCTGAGAGGTTACAACTGCTCAGCCTGAAGAAGAATCAACATTAAATGTTTTATTTGTCATTTACTAAATGAATCATGTTTCAAATAGTTCCTAAATCCACCTACAGAGCTTTGTTGGAGGCTTTGACCACTGGCAGCAGCCTCAGAAGAGCCTCCTCTGAAGCAGAGTATTTCTTCAGGTCAAACTCATCCAGATCTTTTCCTGACGACAGTAAGATGAAGCCCAGAGCAGACCACTGAGCAGGAGACAGTTTATCTGTGGAGAGACGTCCTGATCTCAGGGACTGTTGGATCTCCTCCACTAGAGAACCATCATTCAGTTCATTCAGACAGTGGAACAGATTGATGCTTCTCTCTGCAGACACATTCTCACTGATCTTCTCCTTGATGTACTGGACTGTTTCCTGATTGGTCTGTGATCTACTTCCTGTCTGTGTCAGCAGGCCTCGTAGGAAAGTCTGATTGGTCTGCAGTGAAAGACCCAGGAGGAAGCGGAGGAACAAGTCCAGGTGTCCATTTGGACTCTGTAAGGCCTTGTCCACAGCACTCTGATGGAGATGTGTTAGTTTAGGTTTGTTTCTAAAGACATTAGACCACAGAGATGTAGTTTGTTGTTCTTCCATCAGGTTGACACCAGAGTTGATGAAGGTCAGATGGACATGAAGAGCAGCCAGAAACTCCTGAATGCTCAGATGGACGAAGCAGAACACCTTGTCCTGGTACAGGCCTCTCTCCTCTTTAAAGATCTGTGTGAACACTCCTGAGTACACTGAGGCTGCTCTGATATCGATGCCACACTCTGTCAGGTCTGATTCATAGAAGATCAGGTTTCCTTTCTGCAGCTGAACAAAAGCCAGTTTTCCCAGAGACTCAATCATCTTCCTGCTCTTTTTATCCCAGTGTGGATCTGTCTCAGCTCCTCCATCATACTTGACCTTCTTGACTTTGGCCTGAACCACCAGGAAGTGGATGTACATCTCAGTCAGGGTCTTGGGCAGCTCTCCTCCCTCTCTGGTTTCCAACACATCCTCCAGAACTGTAGCAGTGATCCAGCAGAAGACTGGGATGTGACACATGATGTGGAGGCTTCGTGATGTCTTGATATGGGAGATGATCCTGTTGGCCTGCTCCTCATCTCTGAACCTCTTCCTGAAGTACTCCTCCTTCTGGGGGTCAGTGAACCCTCTGACCTCTGTCACCATGTCAACACACTCAGGAGGGATCTGATTGGCTGCTGCAGGTCGTGTGGTTATCCAGAGGCGAGCAGAGGGAAGCAGTTTCCCCCTGATGAGGTTTGTCAGCAGCACATCCACTGAGGTGGACTCTGTAACATCAGTCAGGATCTCAGTCTTGTGGAAGTCCAGAGGAAGTCGACACTCATCCAGACCGTCAAAGATGAACACAACCTGGAAGTCTTCAAAGCTGCAGATTCCTGCTTCTTTGGTTTCAGTGAAGAAGTGATGAACAAGTTCCACCAAGCTGAACTTTCTCTCTTTCACCACATTCAGCTGTCTGAAAGTCAATGGAAATATGAAGAGGATGTCCTGGTTGGCTTTGTCTTCAGCCCAGTCCAGAGTGAACTTCTGTGTTAAGACTGTTTTCCCAATGCCAGCCACTCCCTTTGTCATCACTCTTCTGATTGGTCCATGTCTTCCAGGTGAGGCTTTAAAGAGGTCTTCTTGTCTGATGCTTGTTTCTGGTCTGTGTGGTTTCCTGGATGCTGTTTCAATCTGTCTGACCTCATGTTCATCATTGACCTCTGCAGTCCCTCCCTCTGTGATGTAGAGCTCTGTGTAGATCTCATTCAGAAGGGTTAAGTTTCCAGCTTTAGCAATCCCCTCAAACACACACTGGAACTTCTCTTTCAGACTAGATTTAACTTTACGTCCACACTCTGCAGCACCAGTTCCTGAACAAACAAGAAATGTAATTAATCAGTGATATAACAATAACATTTACATGTGACTGTTTTCAGTCCAGTAGAATTCATAGATCTGATTGAGATGTTTGCATCATATTAACATCAGAGTTTAGAAATGTAAACTTGTCCCATGTTTCCTCCATCTCCTCTTTCCATCCAGTTAAAGCTGTTAAATCCTCTTACTGCTCTGCAGACAGTCAGCCAGCTCCTCCTGCTTCATTCTCCTCAGGAAGTTCACTGTCATCTTCACTAATGAATCTCTGCTGCTCCTCCTCTGCTCTTCATCCTCACCCTCCAACACCTCCTCATCCTCCCTCTGACTCTCTGAGCATTCTAGGTAATCTGGACTCACAACCTTCTGGATCTTCTTCAGCTCCTTCTTCATAAAACTGACCATGTTCTCCTCCAGCAGCTGGAAAAGAATAATAATCTCCAGGCTCGTTGATGTGAAAGGCTGCTTGTGGTCAGCATGCAACATGAAGACTTCTCCAAGCAGAATGGTAATTTGTGCTTGTTGAGGTTAGCAGTAGCAGCTGTGATTGAACATTTCCTCACCATGAATATGGAGTCCAGGTCTTTGTGATGCTGCTGCTCAGACTGATGACTGGAAACCACTGAGATCTGCTGCTGAAGTCTGTGGAGAAACATCTTTCATTCAAACTCACTTCTTTAACAAACACACTTTGGTGATGATCATCATTTTATTGATGCCACAAACACAAGATGAGAACAACAAACGCTGCTCTGATGACTGAATGTGGTGTTTAACAGAGGAAACTAAACTACAGATAAACTCTGGACTAAAACATGACAGACTAATCAACACAACTGAATAATGATGAATAGATCTGTGTTCATTCTGACCCTGGATCAGCAGACTTCTGTCCATCTTTGAAGTAAATACGTTGACCCATAGACCAGTCACTCTTCATGGACACAGCTGTGATTCCAGAGGGATCTGGTCTTTGCTGATGGATCCTGTTAAAACACAACCTGGATTAACATCCTGAGTAAATTCTTTCTCGATACTTTAGTTTTAATGTTAAATGTTTTGATGTGAAGCCCTTTGCTTATTCAGATAAATGCTGTTTGTCTCACCCTGGATCATCAGACTGGTGTCCATCTTTGAAGTAAACAGGTTTACCCATAGACCGGTCACTCTTCATGGACACACAGCTGTGTTCAGGAGAATCATGTTTCTGTTGAAGGATCCTCCTCCAAACACCGGATATAATATGTAAATACAATGTTTAATGTTGAATTCAAATAACAGGACAAGCTTCAGGAAACATGAAGGAGTATTTTCCAACTCTAGATACTGTTAATAGTGTCTGCTGAGGACCAGGTTTTGGATGAGGAGATTAGTTTCCAGTATGTAGTCTACTCCAGGGATTCTTTCCAGAAAGAAGACATGACTTTAAAGAATGGAACCAAGTCCACCTCTCATCAGATATGTGTCCTGCTTGACCTCCGTCTAACTACCACATCCTTCAGATACAATGAGGCTTTCTCCACATCAAACATGGCTGTGTCATGTGTTCTCCAGTGCCACCCACTGTGGTCAGTCTCTACATGGAGGAAGTGGAAAGCAGAGCATTGAGCTCCTTCAAGAGAACAACACCTGCTTCAGATATGTGGATGACACCTGGGTCCAAACCAAGAGCCAACAACTAGAAGCCTTCACAGAACAAATGAGTTGACACAGGAGGATGATAGAAACACCATCTGATGGATGAATGTGTCTTTATGTCTCCTGCTGCTAGAATGTGTTCAATACTTGATGAAGCATCAGTTTAGATTTCTTACCCTGGATCAGCAGACTGCTGTCCATGTTTGGAGTCAACAGGTGGAGCCTTAGAGCGCTCAGTCTCCATGGACACAGCTGGATACAGGAGAGTCTTTGGTCTTCCTTTAAACACAGGACACACATTTTAACAAGCTGACATGTTCCTTAGAAACAGCTCTGAACCAGTCATCACATGCTACATTATAAAGGCTCTCTAAGAGACAACAATCAATCCTGGAAATGGAAGAATCATTTCTGTCAGTCACATCCTCCATAGTGATGCTGTGGGGCTGCTTCTCAGCATCATGCTATGGGAGACTGGTCAGAAGTGAAGGAAGGATGAATTCAGCCAAATACAGAGATGTCCTTGAAGAAAACCTGAGACTGGGACCATGGTTCACCTTTCAGCTCCACAATGAGCCCAAACAAAGAGACAAGACAACACTGGAGTGTCTTCACACTCTACACTGACACTTAGACACTCAGAGCCAAACTGGAAGAGACCATTAGAACCATTTAAGATGAAACCTACAACACAGTAAAGTCTTCAGATAGTGAAGGCCTCTCAATACTTTCTACTCTGTTATATTTTAAAATGGTGGAAGTTTGGAATCTGTACATCCATGACATATTTACCTTAAATAGAAACTAATGAATTCAGAATGTTAGAATATAATAATTGTGTTTCATCTGTAAGTTTTCAGTGACTCAGATCTGTTACAATCAAAATATTAACTTTAAAACCTTTAAATTGTCTTTACAGGGTCGAAATAACACATTTAAAACCCAACTTCAAATTAAAAATTTATGAAGAAATGGTTATGACTCTGAAACTGGTTTTTACTTCAAGTGTTTGATCTGATCTGATTTGATCCAAACTCTAAAATGATGGAAGTTTTCTTGGGACAGATGTTTATTTGTTCTAATGTGGATCCAGATTATTGTGGTTCCACAGCTGAACCAGAAAGTCTTTTATTGGTTTAACAGTGGTGACAATAAATCAGGTTGAGTCTTTATCTTTATTTCTCTTTATGGTTTTGATGATCATGTGACTTCCTGGATGTGTAGCAGCGTTGATGAGAACACGTGACTCAGACACAACTAAATAAATTTTTAAAGGTTATTTAATATATTTGAGACTTGTCAAACTGTCTCTGGTTGACAGATTTAAGGTAAACTCTGGAATAATACCTGGTAGTATCTGATAGATATTTGAAATCAGCATCAGGAAACATTTGAAGTGTAAATGTACAACACAACATGATCAGAGTGATCCAGTTAAACATTTCCAGGTTTCTCACCTCAGGTCGACTTCCAGACACTTTCCAGATTCATGTGTTGAGAAGAAGCTGCTCGTTGTCCCTTATTAGTTGTAAAAACTCATCAGAGTGACTTTGAAACCAGTCTGACCTGTAGCAGAGACACAGGAGTTCATCAGCTTCAGTTCTTGTGTTAAAGTTTTGTTCAGTTCAAAGTCCCATCTGATCAGGAACCACCTGGATGTGTTCTTGTCCCGGCTGCTTTAACCAGGACGGATCAGGAGGTGTCTAGTGTGTACTTTGTATTGCCAGGTATCCCAGAATGCATTTCATCAGGAAGAGTTTCTACTTGTCTAATGTGAACGTTGTGTAATTGTTGTTGGTCAACGCCCCCAGTCAGAGTCAGAGGAGACTGTTTCCTGGTTCTTTCCTCTTACTGGCCTCATGCACCCTGCTGATTGGTAAATGGTGAATGAATTTAAATTGAATGCAAATATAAATGAATTAAAAACAAATTGTGTCAAACAATATCGATTTAAAATATAAAAAAAACCTCAATATGGGTTGCATGTTCTCCCTGTGTTCGTGTGGGTTCTTCTCCGGCTTCCTCCCACCTCCAAAGACTTGCTCGTTAGGTGACTAATTAGTGACTCTAAATTGACCCTAGGTGTTATTGTGAGTGTGTGATAGGGTGGCGAATTGTCCAGGGTGGGCTCCGCCTCTCGGCCAATGCCAGCTGAGATAGGCTCCAGCAACCCCCGTGACCCTAGTGAGAATTAAGAGGTACGGGAGATGAGATGAGAACAACCTCAATATGTCATCTAGGAAATATCAGCCCATTCTGATCTGGAATTTCAGAATGAGAGCCCGTTCCATTCTCTAATATTTTAGACCATTTTTTCTGCACAAGTTTAAATTGCAAAAAAAGGAAGCTCAATTCCACTCCACCCAGATAGTACACACAGCCAAGGTGTCATCCACCTGATGTAGAATTTCAGAATAAAGGCCTCATAAATTCTCTAATATTTTATTATTATTATAATTTTATTTTTTTTTATTTTATTTTTTACATGATTTTAAAATGCAACAAAAGAAATGTTTATTTTTCCATAAACTAATTCTACTTCATCCAGATAGTACACACCACTAAGATGTCACCTAGGAAATATCTGGCCATTCTGTTGTGGAATTTCAGAATAAAAGCCCCTTCAATTCTCTAATACTTGTGTTCGTTTCCACATGATGTAGGAAATAGAAATAGAATGAAACTCCCCTTTTCCAATTAATATTTGACCTATATTTAATATTAAACCACCATAAAAAGCTCTTTTGCTGTTTTTCAATAAGAAACCACAATAATGCTATATTGTTTCCAGTATTCCAGCTGTAAGACTGGACTGTTAGATTAAAACAAATAATAGTAATAACAACAATAATAATAATAATGATAAGAAGAAGAATAGGGAGAAGAAGATGAAGAAAATCTGCAAATGTGCATCAAATGACAAATTAACAGATGAAACAATAAGCAGGACAGTTCAAACTCAACAAAAGACAGATAACAGAGATGATGTCGGACAATTCCAGGTGTCAGTCCTGGCCTTTTCCAGATCTCTGGAGTTCATTTTCAAATACTGTTCATAGATCATGAATGCTATTGTAACCTGGGTGGAAAAAAAAAACTTATGAATTTATTCCCTTGTCTTTGTATAGAGTAAAATATTACGTGATGCCATACGTTATCGTATCATGCTGTTAAGCCGTCAAATGACGGAGCGCATCGCGTCATGTGACAGGGCACACCTAGTAACACCGGTAACATAACCCTGGGTGGCTTGCTGCCGGTGGTAGCGAGAGGAGCACGCTGGGGCAATGTTTGCTGCAGGAGCCAGCTACCGGAGCTGCTGAGCGTCTGAATGCCGAGCCGTGTGCCAATTTAAATCTCGGAATTGGCCAGGTTGATGGCGAGCTAGAGCCCAGGCTGGCCACAAAGCCTGAGGACTGTGCCAGGAAGGAACCTACTGAACCTCCACTGCTCTAGTCGGGCCATTTTTTTCCCCAGTGCAAATTATTCAATAAAGTTTCATTTTTGGTAACCATTAAAACCTTGGAAAGGCGTTCTTATATGTTGTGGTCTCATTGAGCCTTGTGTTATTTCAATTTCATGAGGTCGTAACATCTATTCTATTCTATTCTATTCTATTCTATTCTATTCTATTCTATTCTATTCACCAGTATTGCTGTGAACTGGTGTTTCTTGTAAACCTGAAGCCTTCAGTATCTCCACACCCACATGTTTTCTTTCTTTTACCATTTCCTTTCTGGATGTCCCAAAGTTGATGACAAGAACTGCTGGAAAGGCGTCCATCACTGACCTCACCACATAAACACAAATATTGACAACATCATATGACAGTCTAATAGTGAAGCTATTGATAAGTACAGCTGTACAGAACTTATTGCATTTTGTAAGAAAGGACAAATATGTTGTGATGTTCTGTTCTTCATGCAGGGAGTACTACAATTTCATTTAACATTCCAAAGTAATTTGAAATATCCTGTAGTTTGTTGTACTAACAGTATCGTTGTGAGCAGAGTTTTCAGTTCAAGTTGTCGAAGGAGGATATTTTCCTGTCCTTCAGCCCAGGATCTTTATTCCTTTTGGAAAGGGTAGTTCACATACGCACAAATCATGCGACAATTTCTCACGTTTTGGATATTTATTTGGTACACAGAGAACAGATATTGATTTCAGCGCTGAGGCTTCGGTCAGTTCACCTTAGGGATAAAAAGAACCAAAAGCCCCACTTCAGGGACGTACAGTGACCTTATTCTACCCAGACTCCGCCCGTAAGACAATGGGGAGGAGTCCTGCCTCTCATGTGTCAGTCAGTGTGTTTACATACAGAGTTTAATGGAGCTTCGCTCTAAACTCTACTTTCTGACTACAGTCCTTGTCCCAGTTTACATACAGACATCAACTTTTCCTACTTAGTCATTGTCTCCCCGTAGGTGTAGGTATAGTTGCCTTCTATACTTGACATTCAAATTGTCCCTGTCAATCACGTACTGTTGGTCATACTCTGCAGACTTCTGGTCTATCCCTCTATTGCCATACTTTTACAGAAACATGTAACTTGCTAAACAGCAAATCTGTTCCATAATGTACTGTTATCACATTCAACGTATATTTAGTACAAAGGAGCACTCGTGAGAGGAGTGGGGGAAACTGGGTGGTCACTAAATCATAGCCATACTTCAGAGTGATTTTACTATTACTACTACTACTACTACTACTACTACTTCTACTGCTGCTATTTTACTACTAAGCCCGGACCGAAGTTGTAGGTTTGACTTGTCCATGCTACCCTCTGTATGGTATGTATCTGGGCTTCTCGAGGCAATGGGGGCAGCGGAAAATCTTTGGAATGAACAGATTGTTTTGTGGCCAATACATGAGTTTTAGATTGACGTAATGGTATTTGTCTAAATTATTTAATATGTCTTGCAAATCTTTCTGATATTCATGTGCATTCTGTGATTTAGGTTTTCCTCTCTTTCGTTTACATTTTGGCATTTTATCTAGTTAGTTGATACTTCTGTGCATTGGCTTCCCGAACACCTGAACACTACTCCGTCTACCAGACATCTATTTTTTCACCTCTAGGTCCTAACCCTAACCCTCTGCCGCAGGTAGTGTACTTACTGACATACAGCAGTCCTACTCCCAACGACAGTAGGATTATGGCCCTACTTTTACTACTCCAGTGACTTCCTCCATCTTCCTGCTTCGAAATCATAATAGCTGAGTGGGTCACACTCAGGTGGTGCTGTCCTTGTTGACGTTCCCTCCCTTGGGGGTGGGCTTTGTGCACTTTTTTCTTCTGCTGAGCTGTCATGACTGTCTGGCTGGCAGTGACCTGCTACTTATGAATTCTCTACCGATGGAGCTTCTACTTGCATGTCTCTGTCTCTCAGCTAGTCTCTGTGATTGTCTCTCTCCTTGGTGTTCAGATGGCTGTCTATCTTCCAGTTGGGAGGCGTCGCCGTCCCTTTCTGGTTGTGGTTCGGGCTGCTCCCTTTCTTTCTCGCCTGGGTCTCTTGCTCAACAGCAGTGATTAAGATGAAACCAAACTCTCTTATCCTCCACTTTCAGTGCTGTTGGGGTAGCAAGAATCATTTTAGAAGGTCCTTCACACCTTGGTTGATCCCACTTTCGTTTGAACACTTTTACGTAGACCTACTCTCCAGGCTCGATACCCCTCAGTTGTTCTGGAATCTCAGCGACCTTGTTTTCAGATACTGCTTTCACCTGTTGGAACACAGCCTTGTGTATTGGGGTTAGGTGTCGCAGGTAGCATGTTAGTTCTTATTTTTTCCTTCTTTCGCATTGCTCAAGTGGCGGCACCTCATACGGCCCTCTGCAATAGGGGACCGACATCGCTCTCCCTGTAAGTGCTTCATGTGGTGTTAAATGTGTTGGTCAATTAGCTTGTGTGCGCATACCATTCACTCTCTAACATTTTAAATGCAACAAAACAGCTACAAATGCTAGTCCATTATCAGAACTGATGATCTCTGGAATTCCAAATCTTGGAAAAACGTCTTTGCACAGGAACTTAGCCACAGATCTACAGTCTGGGCCTTTAGTGGGGACTGCCTCTATCCATCTGCTTAATCGATCAACTGTCACCAAAATGTATCTGAGTCCCCTTATCCGTTCTGTCATGTTGATATAATCTAACATCAGGTGGCGAAAGAAACCTTCCGGTGGTGGTATGTGTGCAATTGGCGCTGAAAATGCTTTTCTTACATCGTGGTGTGCACATACTTCACATTTTTGCAATGTTCTATCTACCATGGCTGCTAAAAAATTGCTTAAATAAAAAACATTGCTAAAAAATGGCACCATCAGACCTGCTGGAGTCGTTTCATCACCTCCACCCCCTGCGCAGTGGTCCTAACCAGGCGCATCATGGACTGCGACCTGTATCGAGACGTGGCTCAGAAACACTTCTGTTGACTAGACGCAGTCATGTACTCTACAGACAACATCATATGTGTGGCAGAGTTCACAGTGGTGCATCACTGGATGGTTAGCTCTGGGGCTGAGAGGATTACCTCATAGCCTGTTTTCCATGTCATGTCAATACAAACCTAGGGTGAGTGATCAATGCATGTAGTTGATGGGATGTGCACAACGTGGTTGGATGGCCCGTTGTGATGGTTGACGCTTTTTGGTATGCAAAAGCAGCTGCTGCCAGACCCTGGTAACAAGGTGGAAGGCCTGTTTCTATGTTACCCAGTTTTGTGCTGTAATAAGCTAATGGTTGCTTACGTTTTGGGAGTGTCACGTGTAGCAACATATAGATGAAACATGTTAGCATAGGGGAGGCACAGCGGCTTGGTGGTCAGCTGATGCCTCCCAGTGAGAAAGTCCGGGTTCGAGTCCAGCTCGGGTCTTTCTAGGGGGAGTTAGCAGGTTCTCTCTGTGTCTGGTTGGGTTCTCACCAGGTACTCCGGCTTCTTCCCACCTCCAAAGGACATGCTCGTTAAGCTGATTGGTGAATCTAAATTGACCCTAGGTGTGAGTGTGAATGGTTGTTTGTCTCAGTGTTTGCCCTGTGATAGGCTGGCGACCTGTCCAGGGTGTACCCCACCTCTCACCTGATGACTGCTGGGATAGACTCCAGCAACCCCTGCGACCCTAGTGCAGGATTAAGTGGTACGGAAGATGAGATGAGTTGGGGTTTCCTAGCGCAGGTGCAAAGAACAGGAGGCGTCTGGACAAGCCCATCCTTAGAGCTGGCTCGGTTCTGGGGAGGAGTTTGGACTGTCACGGAAAGGTGCTACATGAGGAAAGTTGAGAGCATCCTGGACTGTGACAGCCACCTCCTTCACCGCACCCTGGCTGGACAGGAAAACAGCTGCAGCCAACGGCTTCTATCACTGAGCTGTAGGACGGAGCGCTTCAGGAGGTCATTCATCCCCACAGCCATCAGAACACACAACGCTAACTGTTAGCAGGCTAACAGCTAATGGCTTGGGTGATTGCACCATCTGTTGTGCATCTGTGTCTGCATACAAGACACTTTACTTTAATGAAACTTTATTTAACAAACACTGAGACACTTTGGATCCGGACTGAGACACTTTAAAATGTACATATATATATATCTCATGTCTGGGATTGTAGATTGAACTGTATATTTTCAGAATATTTTCTTATAATTCCTACCTTATTGTTACACTACACTATTTTTTTTTATTTTTTATCTTATTCAATTTTTTCTCCTTGACTCATACTCTTATGTCTATGTCTAGTCACATTTATGTTCTCTGTTTGCTTAAGACTTGGACAAAACAATTTCCCTGCGGGGATCAATAAAGTGTTCTTGAATCTTGGGCAGACAAGGGTGAACAAAGGTGTCTGGTCTATTAAGTCTTGAACCGTCATCATGCCAATGGAATGCTCTATTTTGAGATCCAGTGTAAGGCCTTTGTGTGTGCAGATGATTGTCGCTTTAAGTGGGCACAGGATGTCTTGTCCCAATAAATTAATTGGAGTGCTTTCTGAGTATGCTGTTATTAATTTTCCTGACATTTTCATGTGCACCGGTCATGTTAGAGGAATTACTTGGGTTGTCCCAGACCAGCCTACGGTTTTGATGGACTGATCTGAGAGGGGGAGGGAGGAGTCCTCGCTGCCCATACAGGAATGGGTGGCTCCTGTGTCCACCATAAAAGCATATTCTTGATTCTGTATTTCAACAGCAGCAGTGGGTTCCTTCTGTGGTTGTGTTAACATGACCGGTGACATGTGTATCCCCCCTGGCTTCTCTAGGTACCCCTATTGCCACTCTCTTGCTGGCCCCACCCATGGACTGATGGGGCAATCAACGCGACGATGGTCTTTCTGGTCACATCTCCAACGTACCACCACTCCATCTTGCTCTGTGTTCAGTTGTGCATGGGATTGTGCACACCTTCGCGATGATTCTCTCCGTCCAATCGGCCTGGCTATCCAATAAATTTTGTGTCAAATAGGAGACCTTTGTCAAAGAAAGCCCCCGGCAGTTGTTCAATTCAGCCTGGTGGAGTCTTCTCTTTGGTGTCTCGAAGAAATCGTCAGGAGTCAGCATTCAGAGCATCAGAGTGGTCTTTATTGCCATCAACAAAGGAGAGCAGTCTTACAGTGCACAGAAGTTCTCACAATCCCACTCTAAAGTGTAAAAGCCTTTGTTCTCGTCTTGTATAATTTGGGGACTTCACAGGTCACACCTTCTGTCCATCCCCTACATTTTAACCAATTACACCATTAGAAATTGTCATCATCACTGTTGCTGAGGCTTTGTGACCTTAGAATCTAGGAGGCCTCATCTTATCTGCAGGGGTGTGTGGCTGTTCGCATCAAATGCCCATCGTTTTTTTTGCTTTTGCTTTTAACATTGTGATGATATCCAGTACCTTTTATTGATTTTTCCAAAGGTTATCCACTAATATCACACCAGTAGCTTCAGAATTCCCCTATTTTTATTTTTGCCCATTTTAGACCCTTACTTCTAAGTGTTTTTTTTTCTTTTTTTTTCTTTTTAAATAATGAAGCTTTTTACAAACAAACTGTGAATTTTACCAAGTGGAATAAGTGTAACGATGTTCTGCATACCATGTGCCCTTACACACAATTTTCTTTCTCAACCAGTACTAGTAGATGATACTGGTTCAGTTATATTCATAATGATAGACATGAGCATTACACACAGCCTGGTCAGAAAAAGAACTCATCACTTGGATCTTACTGAGCTCATAGTCCAGTGCCTCCTGGTGGATCATTAGTTCTACAAGTTATTTAAGACCAACTGATGCAATGAGGAGCCTCTCATTTTCTTAAACAACCATGTGTAAAGATAACCCCCATCTCATCTCATCTCATCTCATCTCATCTCATCTCATCTCATCTCATCTCATCTCATCTCATCTCATCTCATCTCATTTGAGATAAAACATATTCTGACATGAAATCATAGTCAGTGATTCATCTGTGAACCAAAGAGAATCCACCATCAACATTTAAAGCAGAGTTGAAGCTGCTGTCACTTTAAAGACTCTCCTTCCTTCCTACAGAGAACACAGAGACACTGAGGAACCAGGAGACCAGGCTCTAAATCCAGGAGAGAGAGGTTGAGTGAATGTGGTGTTGAAGGTGTGGAGGTGGATCAGTTTGTTAGAGGACACTCTGTAGAAGGACAGAGTTCCAGCAGGACAGTCCACATACACTGAGACTCTGTTAGAGACAGGGGACGAGGGGACGGATGTTTCTCTGTTATTGTGCCAGACATAGTAACCACGATGATCAGAGCAGCTCAGACTCCAGGACTGATCATTGCATCCAAACACACAGTCATTCATGTTTCCTCTCCGTCTGATTCCTCTTTAACTCACTGATATATCAACCCCTCCGCTCCACTCAACCTCCCAGTAACATCGACCAGTCACAACATTTCTACACAGCAGCTGATTCCAGATAAATCTGTCTGGATGATCAGGATATGGCTGCTCCTCCTCCACATATATCACCTTCCTGTTGTTGTCAGATAGTTTGAGGTTTCTACTGACTGAGTTTGTGTCGACTTCAAGTTCACAGAAATCTGATATAGAGAAAAAGACACAACCCAGCTGCAGTTTATCATGTGACACATCTGATGGATTCATTCTTTCTTTACTCACTGATCTGTTGTTCATTCATAGAAAGTTTAATGGTGATACTTTAGATCAGGATTCTCTTGTCAGTGATGATTAAATGAATAAATACCACAACTATCAGCTTTGATTTTAAACTGACAGTTTGTCATCATAAGTCAAACTTACACTTCCTCACATCAGGTTTTAACCTCTGCTCTCCACCATGGTCCATCCTGGAGGAACAAACACACAAACAATGATTTTGTGGATATGGATACAGTGGATCAGGGCACTCTGCTTTTTTTTTTTCTTTTTATGTTTCTCCGTACTGCATTTTGTGGGTGCCTTAAATCAGTACAGATGTGTTGATTCATCAGAAACAGAGAGTCAGCAGAGACTTTATGAATATCCCAAGACTGATTTTATAACAGCAGAAGTGCAGCCGATCACTGGCGACGTCACTATTACACATTTGTTGCCTAGGAGACAGAGGAGACACTGTAAACAAACCGGAACAAGAGGAGTGGACTGCATGCTAGGCTACAAGCTAATCCTCATAGTTTGTTCCTGAAGAATGCTAGGTGTATCAGCAACCAAAATGGCTGAGGATTGTATAGCAAGCGAGGGACAGTTTTGTCGCAATTGCCACTGAGACCTGGTATGACAATAACTTTCCAGACATTCCAACATTCCTATGGTTGTGCTACAAGTAAACTCTCTTAACTGAGAAGTTTGGACTATGGCCAATGCAAAGGTGGATTAGTTATCCACAACTCATGGTGTACAGCAAACAGTGTCATTATAAATGTTTGCATAAGAGGAGCTGTATTATCTGATCAGCATATCAATACAATCCAATACACCAGAGGCAGCTGTAAATGTGGGTTAAATCAGTGCTTCCCAAACCCATAGATCCATAAACTTTCCACTCAGAGACAATAACATCCTGGATCGGGTTTATTGCAACGTACAGGGAGCATACAAACACCATCTTTCAAAGTGTTGCTGAACACCAGGAAGTTGGGCTTTCTGGAAAAAAAAGCTTTCAAACTCCCTGTAACACTCAAAATATATATATTTTTTTTGCATGGTACGATGCTGATCAAAAAGAAGAAACTGGGGCTGTCCCACATGTGGAGGGGTTAGGGTTATGTGTCCATACCTGAGAGTGTCCAGTCTCCAGAGTGGATCCTCCAGTCCAGCAGACAGCAGCTTCACTCCCTTGTCTCCTGGATGGTTGTAGCTCAGGTCCAGCTCTCTCAGATGGGAGGGGTTGGAGCTCAGAGCTGAGGCCAGAGAAGAACATCCTTTCTTTGTGATCAGACACCCTGACAGACTGGAGATAGAAACATATCGGAAACTCAAGAAGAAGAAGGAAAATCCTCCACATGTTGAACTTGTACCAACATGAACCTAAATCAGGATTTAACTGATCAACAAGCAGCTGTATCCTGACCTGAGAGTTTCCAGTTTACAGTGAGGACTCTCCAGTCCAGCAGACAGCAGCTTCACTCCTGAATCCTGCAGGTTGTTGTTACTCAGGTCCAGCTCTCTCAGACTGGAGGACTGGGAGCTGAGAACTGAGGACAGAGCTTCACAGCTTCTCTCTGAGAGGTTACAGCTGCTCAGCCTGAAGAAGAATCAACATCAAATGTTTTATTTGTCATTTACTAAATGAATCATGTTTCAAATAGTTCCTAAATCCACCTACAGAGCTTTGTTGGAGGCTTTGACCACTGGCAGCAGCCTCAGAAGAGCCTCCTCTGAAGCAGAGTATTTCTTCAGGTCAAACTCATCCAGATCTTCTCCTGATGACAGTAAGATGAAGACCAGAGCTGACCACTGAGCAGGAGACAGTTTATCTGTGGAGAGACGTCCTGATCTCAGGGACTGTTGGATCTCCTCCACTAGAGAACCATCATTCAGTTCATTCAGACAGTGGAACAGATTGATGCTTCTCTCTGCAGACACATTCTCACTGATCTTCTCCTTGATGTACTGGACTGTTTCCTGATTGGTCTGTGATCTACTTCCTGTCTGTGTCAGCAGGCCTCGTAGGAGAGTCTGATTGGTCTGCAGTGAAAGACCCAGGAGGAAGCGGAGGAACAAGTCCAGGTGTCCATTTGGACTCTGTAAGGCCTTGTCCACAGCACTCTGATGGAGACGTGTTAGTTTTTCAAGTAATTTAGGCCACAGAGATGTAGTTTGTTGTTCTTCCATCAGGTTGACTCCAGAGTTGATGAAGGTCAGATGGACATGAAGAGCAGCCAGAAACTCCTGAACGCTCAGATGGACGATGCAGAACACCTTGTCCTGGTACAGGCCTCTCTCCTCTTTAAAGATCTGTGTGAACACTCCTGAGTACACTGAGGCTGCTCTGATATCGATGCCACACTCTGTCAGGTCTGATTCATAGAAGATCAGGTTTCCTTTCTGCAGCTGATCAAAAGCCAGTTTTCCCAGAGACTTAATCATCTTCCTGCTCTCTGGACTCCAGTGTGGATCTGTCTCAGCTCCTCCATCATACTTGACCTTCTTGACTTTAGCCTGAACCACCAGGAAGTGGATGTACATCTCAGTCAGGGTCTTGGGCAGCTCTCCTCCCTCTCTGGTTTCCAACACATCCTCCAGAACTGTAGCAGTGATCCAGCAGAAGACTGGGATGTGACACATGATGTGGAGGCTTCGTGATGTCTTGATGTGGGAGATGATGCTGCTGGCCTGCTCCTCATCTCTGAACCTCTTCCTGAAGTACTCCTCCTTCTGGGGGTCAGTGAACCCTCTGACCTCTGTCACCATGTCAACACACTCAGGAGGGATCTGATTGGCTGCTGCACGTCGTGTGGTCATCCAGAGGCGAGCAGAGGGAAGCAGTTTCTCCCTGATGAGGTTTGTCAGCAGCACATCCACTGAGGTGGACTCTGTAACATCAGTCAGGATCTCAGTGTTGTGGAAGTCCAGAGGAAGTCGACACTCATCCAGACCGTCAAAGATGAACACAACCTGGAAGTCTTCAAAGCTGCAGATTCCTGCTTCTTTGGTTTCAGTGAAGAAGTGATGAACAAGTTCCACCAAGCTGAACTTTCTCTCTTTCACCACATTCAGCTCTCTGAAAGTCAATGGAAATATGAAGAGGATGTCCTGGTTGGCTTTGTCTTCAGCCCAGTCCAGAGTGAACTTCTGTGTTAAGACTGTTTTCCCAATGCCAGCCACTCCCTTTGTCATCACTCTTCTGATTGGTCCATGTCTTCCAGGTGAGGCTTTAAAGAGGTCTTCTTGTCTGATGCTTGTTTCTGGTCTGTGTAGTTTCCTGGATGCTGTTTCAATCTGTCTGACCTCATGTTCATCATTGACCTCTGCAGTCCCTCCCTCTGTGATGTAGAGCTCTGTGTAGATCTCATTCAGAAGGGTTGAGTTTCCAGCTTTAGCAATTCCCTCAAACAAACACTGGAACTTCTCCTTTAGATCAGATTTAACTTTACGTCCACACTCTGCAGCACCAGTTCCTGAACAAACAAGAAATGTAATTAATCAGTGATATAACAATAACATTTACATGTGACTGTTTTCAGTCCAGTAGAATTCATAGATCTGATTCAGATGTTTGCATCATATTAACATCAGAGTGTAGAAATGTAAACTTGTCCCATGTTTCCTCCATTTCCTCTTTCCATCCAGTTAAAGCTGTTAAATCCTCTTACTGCTCTGCAGACAGTCAGCCAGCTCCTCCTGCTTCATTCTCCTCAGGAAGTTCACTGTCATCTTCACCAATAAATCTCTGCTGCTCCTCCTCTGCTCTTCATCCTCACCCTCCAACACCTCCTCATCCTCCCTCTGACTCTCTGAGCATTCTGGGTAATCTGGACTCACAACCTTCTGGATCTTCTTCAGCTCCTTCTTCATAAAACTGACCATTTTCTCCTCCAGCAGCTGGAACAGAATAATAATCTCCAGTCACGTTGATGTGAAAGGCTGCTTGTGGTCAGCATGCAACATGAAGACTTCTCCAAGCAGAATGGTAGTTTGTGCTTGTTGAGGTTAGCAGTAGCAGCTGTGATTGAACATTTCCTCACCATGAATATGGAGTCCAGGTCTTTGTGATGCTGCTGCTCAGACTGATGACTGGAAACCACTGAGATCTGCTGCTGACGTCTGTGGAGAAACATCTTTCATTCAAACTCACTTCTTTAACAAACACACTTTGGTGATGATCATCATTTTATTGATGCCACAAACACAAGATGAGAACAACAAACCCTGCTCTGATGACTGAATGTGGTGTTTAACAGAGGAAACTAAACTACAGATAAACTCTGGACTAAAACATGACAGACTAATCAACACAACTGAACAATGATGAATAGATCTGTGTTCATTCTGACCCTGGATCAGCAGACTTCTGTCCATCTTTGAAGTTAATACGTTCACCCATAGACCAGTCACTCTTTATGGACACAGTTGTGACTCCAGAGGGATCTGGTCTTTGCTGATGGATCCTGTTAAAACACAACCTGGATTAACATCCTGAGTAAATTCTTTCTGGATTCTTAAGTTTTAATGCTAAATATTTGGTTTGTTTGTTCAGATAAATGCTGTTCTTCTCACCCTGGATCATCAGACTGGTGTCCATCTTTGAAGTTATAAGGTTCACCCATAGACCGGTCACTCTTCATGGACACACAGCTGTGTTCAGGAGAATCATGTTTCTGTTGAAGGATCCTCCTCCTTGTTATGATATGTTAGAGAAGTCAGTGAAGAGTGGGAACGTGGAATGATGCTAATCTTATAGATAAAGTGCCGTTTGAAGGATTGAGGAAAGAAATTATTCAAAGCATTTCAAACTTAGACCTCAGGCTTAGGGATATCACAGCTCATACACAGCAAGGGTGTGAAGGCCTGTGGCTGTGTGCACGGAAACCTCTGTGGAGCAAGGCATCAGTAACAGAAAGAAAGAAGTGCATCTTAGTGCTTCCTCTTGCCTATGAATCTACTCCACTAAGGCAGTGTCACAGGGTAAGCAAGGACAGTGGGTGAACTGGGAGAGTGTAGAGAAAAGCAAGTTGAAGTGGAGAAAGCTGTGGAGCATGGAGGTTAGCAGGGCAGCTAAGGGTAGGTGGAGCCTGGGAGCTGAGAGCCGACACAAACCAGCTGATCATCCCAGTGCAGATAGTGAGTAACTGGCTGAGACTGAACATGCGGTTGTGGTCAGAAGTAGAGAAGGTAGTGTATTTTATTGAACTTATTGTCCTGTGGGAAGACAGAGTTGAGGAGGCTAATGAGCGCAAGAGAACTAGATATGCAGAGATGGCAGCAGAAGCTGGACAGCAGCGGTGGAGGCGGAGGTTGGTTGCCGTGGATTTGTAGCAAAATCCACCATTGCTCTCCTGCGTGAAATTAGCATTTGTGGCTGCAAAATAACTCATAAAATATGAGGTGTGAATTTTCCAGTCTTTTTTTTATTATTGTTATTATTATTTTTTTTTTAATCAAACTTACTAAAAGTTAAATCTAAACATTAAATGATAAATATAAATGTAATTGTTAAATCTAATTGTAAATATTTAACATAAATGTTAAAGGTTGAATATGAATGTTAAATATTGCGCTAGGTGAAACTAAACATTTAACCAATATGCTAATTAACGCTGCAGTACCAAAATTAAAGCTTCATTCTGAGCAGTGTTGTGATAGGACTGCGTCTCTTTCGGATCTTTCTCTCTCCATGCTGCCATTCATTGACTGGCTGACTGCATGTCCCATTTTTATTGGAAAACGTTGGCAGAGCGATTTTTGACTAAAATTCAGACTTTCATGCATCTACATGTTCAGGTGCAGCTCTGCAACTCTGAACCACGACTGCATCGGTAAGTTTGTCTTCCAACTAGCTTAGTATGATTAGCATGGAGGAAAAATCTGTCTAGCTAAGACTAGCAGAAGATGAACCAACTCTTTGCTAGATTAGTTGGCGATCAACATGCACCGTACGGACCACATTTGCTTTGACATCATCCTAATGCTAATGCTACTGTATCTGGAAAAAAATGTCTCCTCAGGGCTCCACCCACTATGAACATGTTAGAAATAACACTTACATTTAGATTTAACATTTAGTTTTGGAGCTGAATATAGGAGAAATTGTGTCTTCATTTTGTGCAACTAGCCCATGGTGATGGGCCTAACTTAATGAAACACTGGTGAAGGGAGGTGGCCATAGCTGGTGTCTTCTTGTTAGTTGCTAGTGACTGAGTGCTGGCCTGCTGGTCACCCTGTTTTTTTTTTTTTTTTTTTTTTTTTTTTTTTTTTTTTTGCTTATTTTTTGTGTGTTTTGTTGTTGTTGTTGGTGTTTTTTGAAATAACAGGACAAACTTCAGGAAACATGAAGGATTATTTTTGCAGCTCTAGATACTCTTCTATTTGATGGATGAATGTGTCTTTATGTCTCCTGCTGCTAGAATGTGTACAATACTAGATGAAGCATCAGTTTAGATTTCTTACCCTGGATCAGCAGACTGCTGTCCATGTTTTCTAGAGCCAGCAAACATCAAATAGTTATGTTGAAAGTGTCCATAATGATCATCATGATGATTTATCTTCACCTTTAAATACTAAACAACATGTTGTATTGGTCTGATGACTGAGGAGACAGAACTAAGACTCTGGAAACATGGAGAAAAGATGCTGCAGCATGAGTTGAATCATGAACTGTTCAAGATGAACTTCACTCCTCAGTGTTGGAAAAGAGAAATACACTGTAAGACTGATCCAAGCTGTCAGACCAGTCCTCACATTCTCTGTTTACGTGAACAGAGCTGAGATTAAACTCTGTGACACTAACATGTTTAAATCACTGTAAAATACTTTGATACCTGGTAGAATCACATTATGTTTTAAAGATGTTTTAAAACAGCCAATCAGCATCAAGAAATATATGAAATGTACGGATACAACACAACATGATCAGAGTGATCCAGTTAAACATTTCCAGGTTTCTCACCTCAGGTCGACTTCCAGACACTTTCCAGATTCATGTGTTGAGAAGAAGCTGCTCGTTGTCCCTCATTAGTTGTAAAAACTCATCAGAGTGACTTTGAAACCAGTCTGACCTGTAGCAGAGACACAGGAGTTCATCAGCTTCAGTTCTTGTGTTAAAGTTTTGTTCAGTTCAAAGTCCCATCTGATCAGGAACCACCTGGATGTGTTCTTGTCCCGGCTGCTTTAACCAGGACGGATCAGGAGGTATCTAGTGTGTACTTTGTACTGCCAGGTATCCCAGAATGCATTTCATCAGGAAGAGTTTCTACTTGTCTAATGTGAACGTTGTGTACTTGTTGTTGGTCAACGCCCCCAGTCAGAGTCAGAGGAGACTGTTTCCTGGTTCCTTCCTCTTACCGGCCTCAGCTGATTGGATGATTCATGTGTTGGAGGCGTGGCTTTGATAAAGGCTGAAAGATAAAGATCTGAGCTCACATCAGGTTCCACCTGTTTCACCAGTTTTTAACCAGTGCTCTTTTGCACTTCGTCCTCAATTGAAGTGTTACCGTAAGAGCATATAAAAACAGCCCTTCAAAATAAAAGCGTCATTCATGCACACAGTCAACTGGTAAATGGTGAATGAATTTAAATTTTATGAAAATAATTAACAAATTAAACTCATGTGAAAAGTAACTAAAATATTACAAAACTGAAGGGGCTTTTATTCTGAGACTCCACATTTATATTTATATTGACATTATTTGACACAGACATACAGTTTTCATTTCTGTTAGTCCTTATTTTTTATTAAGTTATTTTTATTAGTTATGCTGCTATAGGCCTAGGCTGCAGGGGGACGATGCACTGAGGACATGTCCTCTCCTTTTTCTTCTCTGGCTCCTGTCCTCTAATATCTTATCATTTTATTTTCTATCTCTTATAATTTACTAACCACTGTGTCTCCCTCTCTCCCTCCATCTTCTTGTGAGGGTCTCTGGTCTGGAGGCTGAATATCTGACCTGTGGAGTTCTAAGCTACATCTGCTGCCGTGGCCTCATCAACCAGCCCAGTCTTCATGGTCTGGAGTCTGTGTCTCAGACCTGTGGAGCTCCATAAACTACATCTGTCCCAGTCTTCATGTCCTCCTCCAGGTGTCCACTCCTACCTAGATGAACTATTCACCAACCTGCCCATGATTCCTGTTATACTCACAAACTGTCACAGATCATCAGCTATGTGTTATATTACTAGACCCTACATGTTTCCTTCAGCTTGATGTTTGTATCTGTGACAGAAGTTAGTTTATCTTGTTTCTCCTGTTCTTCTTCTCTCTATCTTCTCTGGTTCTACCCGGCTGGTCTTCAGCAGATGGTTCCTCCATATGAGCTGGTTCTGCTCAAGGTTTCTTCCTGTTAAAGGGAGTTTTTCCCTCAGGCTGCTCTGGAGGTTTCAGGCTGGTTTTTGTGAAGCGTCTTGAGACGATTTGTGTTGTTATTGGCGCTATATAAATAAAACTGAATTGAATTGAATCATCACCTTTTACCAATTGACAGCATGCATGAATGACGCTTTTATTTTGAAGGGCTGTTTTTATATGTGGTAAACTAATGCTTTAATTAAGGATAGTGCAGAAGAACGTGGCGGCTGACTTTACTCAGTGTATCGTGTGTGTCTCACACAGGACTGAAAGTATCTCCAGCACCGTGTCGGATCTCATGTGGTGCTCAATTAAAAATAGGTCAACGTTTAGAAAAAAAGAAAAAAAAATGTTCATGTGGGATATTGTCAGATTCAAGGAGTCAATTGAGTTTAGCCAGGTTAGCACGAGGAGAGGTCACTTCAGCACTGGACAGCTCCCCTGGACACATCTACTGTCGCCCATTTTAATGAATCTTGGAATTTATGGGAAAATAACAACTCAGATGGACTGAACCCTAGAGATTCTTGTTCCATCTCCCTTATGACACAGGTTTGAACCCTGGTCTGTCTGTTCCACCTTGCTGACCTTCCCAATAAGAGGATTTATACCATAGGCCTCCAATCCTAAGAAGAAAAGACTGAGCACCACCCTCCACTACTGGAGGTTAAGGCCTAAGGAAATAAGCTAACATCACCTTTCTGTTCAGAAATGAACTGTTTTCATTAATAAAGACAGGTTGTTTAATTCAGTAACACTCTCAGACTCATGACTCCTCTGCAATATCTGAAGAACATGAGTGACTGTGATGACTTTGTCTCAGGCCCAGTACAGCACAGGGTGTTGAACAATGAAATACACACTCACATTCAGTAACACACCTCTTACAGGACAACAAAATAATTCACGCTTCCACATGTAATTCAGAGTATACAGTTTATTTTCATTTTTGTCATATTTGTCATAGTTTTCACTTGTTCTCACCAATAACTCAAAACTTCATTGTGTCTTCCTTAATCTTTCAGTGTTATTTGATTCTTTTAGTAAGACAGGAGGGATAGGTGAGAATTTTAGATACCTGACATGTTTCTGCAGTCTGATTCAGAGGCATCATCCGGTGGAAGTGATGTGTACGCCCCGTGCTGTCCGATGGTCTCTGGAGAAGAGAGTCCCATGTGCAGGAGAGCATGAATGCTCATGGTCTGGTCCACCTCCTTCCTGATCTGGATGGTCTCTGTGATCCACCAGCAGCATCATGCATCAAAGCATGATGCTGCCTCCACCATGTCTGACAGTAGCTACTGTCCATGCTGGAGATGATGCTTGGCCTGGCCTTCTGCGTAGCAGAACATTAGCAGGAGGAAGATAAAGCTGGAAACTGGACTCATCTGACCACAGAATCTTCTTCCAGGTCCTGACTGTCCAGTTCCTGTGTTCTTGGGGCTAAGCTCTGTCTCTCATTGATCAGGGTCATTGGTTGCTGTAGAAACCCTTGGACGTCCAGATGTTGGGTCGTCTGTATTTTTGCAGAGTGGATCCGACTGATGAAGGACTGAATCTGTACTTCCTGGTGATCTGGAGGCAGCTGGACCTTCCTGGCTGAGAACCTGGATCTTCTTTAGGTTCCTTGTTTTAGACGTTTTAGTCTCTGAAGAACTTTCGAATGTTCTGGCTTTATATAGACACGAAGCAACAGAACAATGTCTCTTAATAAAAAGCACGGCCTTCATTAGTAGATCACTGGAACCAAAATGACCCAGGACTCAACATTTCTGATGTGTTTTTATGGAACCAGGTCCGGTTAGGGAGAAAAATCTGACATGTTTTAAAGAAGTGATTGACCCGGTTTATGTGACTGTGTTTTCTGCTCCACAGCACAGCTTTACATTGTGTTCAGCTCTGATGTGGTTATGTCACTCAGCCCACTCATCACAAAGGACATATCCTATGACATATTCAGCAACAAAATCCAATGGAGTGAACTGTCAGGAAACGCTATCTTACTGCTGAAGTGGCTTCTAATTTTATCAGACTTTTAAGTGACATTCAGAATTTTTACCGTCCTCCTGTGGTTTTAATGTGGAAAGTTTTAACAAGAAACTAAGTTCAGCTCTTGACCCAGTGGCTCCATTAAAAGTGAAAAAGACCACTACCAACACAACACCTCCCAAACCAACCAAACAACCAAACAACTAAAGAGAAACTGTTGTGTAGCAGAAAGAAGATGGAGGAAGAACAAATTAGTGGTCAACTTTCAAATATTCTGGGAAAACAAACCATCTACAATAAAGCAATTAAAAAAACAAGTCAGGCAAAGCTGATACAGCTGATGCCTCATTAATCCTTCTTTTAATAATTCTAGCAGAAAGTCAGCCAGCTCCAACTGTGAAGAATTTGCAGCGCATGTCAGCTGTAATTGTATGTGTAATATATATATATATATATATATATATATATATATGATATATATATATCGTATAAACGTATTTATGTGAGAGAAAACACTAGAGAAGTTTGATACTGAAGTGTTTAGTTTTAAGCAAAATTTCAGAGAAACTTGTTTTAATGAGTTAAATGATTTTATAAACAACCACAGTGTATTTGATCCATATCAATCAGGACTTCAGACAAACCGCAGCACTGAGACTGAGTCCAGGCGTTAAATGACCCCAGGTCCAGAGTGGATATGAGAAAACTGTGAGAAAACCTTGGTCCTACTTGATCGACTGCTGCCTCCGACACAGTGGTTCACTCAGTTCTTTCTGACAGACTTCATAATCTGGTTGGTTCTGTTTGTAATCGGCCTAAATCTTAGCGACAGAGACGGTTATGTTACCTTAGAGCAGTGTTTCTCAGTCCACTATTCATAGGTACAGGGGGGATTATTGTGTAGCACTTTGTGCTACATTTGTATGAAAAGTGCTTTTGACGCTAGTCTGGATCTACCACCTGTGTCACTACAATAAATCCTAGAACAGAAACACGATTATAAGATGAAGGTGACAGCTGGTTGACAACCAGAAGGAACATAACTAATGATGTCACCAGGGGGCGTCTGTGACATCACTCTCACTGAATACTGAACTGACGCTCACTAGCCACTTTATTAGGAACACCAGTTAACAGAAATCCATTCTAGTACAACATCGTGTTTGTGTAGAACTAGAGTCTGTGATGACATCATTAACAGAAACATGAAGGATGAAGGAGTCTGGTTCTGTTCAAAGAGTCTGACTCTGAATCTCACTCACTGACCAGAGACAGGAAACTAAAACCAGATCCAGAGTTCTGGTCCTCACAGGGGTTCTGGTCCAGCTCAGACCGTCAGGGTTTTTACTGTACATCCACAGGCTGAACATCCTCTCTGAGTCTCTGGTGGTGTGTCCACTCTGTGATGAGGCGGTAGGCGATGGCGTGGGGGGGGGGCAGCCAGAGGACGGGGGCGTGGCCTCTCCTGGGAGGAGTCTTCACCTTCAGGGCGCAGGTGATTTCCTCCAGAGTGAACCAGCGAGCGTCTTCCAGCTCCGAGTGGTCCACGCTCAGCTGGACAGGAAACCACGGCAGGTCACATGACGCAACATTAAAACACACACACACACACACACATGATGAAGGTGAGCTCACCTGAGAGTGGGCGGGGCTAACGGAGGCATGACAGCCCAGCATGAAGGAGCTGTGAGGAAAAGGCCAATGCTGTGAGGAGCTGTAGGAGACGCCCTGAACCTCCAGGCCCACCTCCTCCGCCACCTCCCTGCACAGAGCCTCCTCCAGACTCTCCCCTGGACAGAAAGACAGACAGAGACAGAGACAGAGACAGACAGGGAGAGACAGAGACAGAGGGGTTAGACAGACAGAGACAGAGACAGAAAGACAGAGACAGAGGGGTTAGACAGACAGAGACAGAGACAGAGACAGAGACAGAGACAGAGACAGAGACAGACAGGGAGATAGACAGAGACAGAGGGGTTAGACAGACAGAGACAGAGACAGAAAGACAGAGACAGAGGGGTTAGACAGACAGAGACAGAGACAGACAGGGAGATAGACAGAGACAGAGGGGTTAGACGGAGACAGAGACAGAGACAGAGACAGAGACAGCGACAGAGACAGAGACAGAGGGGTTAGACAGAGACTTAGACAGCGACAGAGACGGAGACGGAGACAGAGACAGAGACGGAGACGGAGACGGAGACAGACAGGTGAGACTGACCCATGTCACAGAATCCAGCCAGAGCGCTGTACATCCCCTGAGGGAAGGACGACTGACGTCCCAACAGACACCGTTTCCCATCAGAGACCAGGACGATCACCACCGGGGACATCTGCACCCACATCAAGACAAACCCTTAGAGACCGGGCAGGACCGGGTCAGACCTGGACCTGGTTCAGGTACCTTGGGGTAGTAGATGATGGAGCTGCTGCTGCAGACCCTCTGGCTGCCGGCCTGGTTCCGGTGGGTGGGTTGACCCGTGGAGCTGCAGAATCTGCTGGTCTGATGCCAGCGGAGCAGAGCCTGACCCTGCGGGACAGACCGGACCAGGACATGGATCAGGTCTCACAGATAAAACCATTCTCCTGGGGTTGAGACGGACCGGCTGCAGTTCCTCACCTTGGCCACTAGAGGCGCCTCAGCTCCTGCCAGCAGGAAGAAAGCTTTCCTCAGGTCGACGAAGGTTCCCTCACACTCTTCCTCTACTGCAGCCTGGTCCAGTTCTCCTGAACACAGACCGCAACATCAGACCAGACCCTCCAGAACCAGGAGCTCACACAGAGAAGGGGACAGAACGTCTTCTCACCAACATCCAGACAGAACTGAGCCTGGTTCTGATCAGAGCAACCAATCAGAACCGACTCTTCCAGCAGGGATCCACGAGACCCGAGTCTCTGAAGGACCGACTCCACATCTGGAACACAGAACACAAAGACCGTCTGCTTCCACCTGAGGTCCTGTCTGGTTCTGAGGTCCTGGTTCTGAGGTTCTGTACCTGAGCAGGTGAGAGCAGCTGGTCTGAAGGTTCCTGAGTTGTTGCGCTGCAGCAGAGGAGAGAGTTGATGGAAGAGGAAGATGGTTCCAGTCTGGAGGGCAGCAGCACAGGCAGCATCATCCTCCTTCAGCCTGTTGACGAACCTGAGAGGAACAGATAAACAACTAGTATCTATCTATCTATCTATCTATCTATCTATCTATCTATCTATCTATCTATCTATCTATCTATCTATCCATCCATCCATCCATCCATCCATCCATCCATCCATCCATCCATCCATCCATCCATCCATCCATCTATCTATCTATCTATCTATCTATCTATCTATCTATCCATCCATCCATCCATCCATCCATGAACCTCGTCCTGGAGATGAATCCGGAGCAGCATCGTATCAGAGGACGTCTTGGGACAGTGAGGAGGATCCTCAGAGGTTTCAACATGGCCGCCGGTCTGGAACAACAACAGTCACCGTGTTATTTGTCGGTGTTTGTCTGTTTAGGTTGGGTGGTGTTTAGGGACCAGGTGGGTCTGGAGGTTCCCTCTGATCAACGGAGCTCGTTGGGACCCAGAGGGAGAACGACGGGAGGATATTTAGTGTTTTACAAGACCTGGATCCAAGCAGACTCCCCAGACCACGGTACGTTTAAGACTCTACGGGTGGACAGAGACATGAAGACGGACAGAGACATAGAGACGGACAGAGACATAGAGACAGATAGAGACATAGAGACAGATAGAGACATAAAGACAGATAGAGATGTAAAGATGGACAGAGACATAAAGACGGACAGAAACGTAAAGACGGACAGAGACAGAGACGGACAGAGACATGAAGACGGACAGAGATGTAAAGACGGACAGAGACATAAAGACGGACAGAGACGTAAAGACGGACAGAGACATAGAGACGGACAGAGACGTAAAGACGGACAGAGACATAAAGACGGACAGAGACATAGAGACGGACAGAGACGTAAAGACGGACAGAGACATAGAGACAGATAGAGACATGAAGACGGACAGAGACATAGAGACAGACAGAGACATAAAGATAGACAGAGACATAGAGACAGACAGAGGCGTAAAGATAGACAGAGACATAGAGACAGACAGAGGCGTAAAGATGGATAGAGACGTAAAGACGGACAGAGACATAGAGACAGACAGAGACGTAAAGACGGACAGAGACATAGAGACGGATAGAGACATGAAGACGGACAGAGACATAGAGACGGACAGAGACATAGAGACGGACAGAGACATAAAGACGGGGGAATGCTGTCCAGGGAGCTGGACATTGACTTCAGGAGGAAGGGGACACAGGGTCTGGACAAAGTACCTGGGAGTTTACGTGAAGAACAGAGTGGACTGGAGGGACAACAGGGACAACAGGGACAACAGGGACGCTGGACTAGAAGGACCTGAGCACTTCAGGTTTTTAATGGAGACTTTCTTCCAGTCTGGACTTTCCTGTGTTCTTCTGGGAGCAGAACCAGTGAAAAAGACATGAGTCAAAACACTGGACACTGGAAAGGAGGACACTGTCCAGCTGATAACTGCATGTAATTAATGTTCACTCTGACACATGATTATTATTCCTACGTATAAACTCTTTATTCTATAAATTAATTTATACATTATTCTATATAAACTTTATATTATTTATATATTATTCTATATAAACTGTACATTATTCTATATATTATTCTGTACAAACTTTATATTATTTTATATATTATTCTGTACAAACTTTATATTATTCTATAAATTATTCTATATAAACTGTACATGATTTTATACATTATTCTTTATTCTGTACATTATTTTATAAATTATTCTATATAAACTGTATATTATTCTGTACATTATTCTATATATTATTCTGTACAAACTATATTATTCTGTCTGTAGTTCTTGGACATTTGTTCACCTGCTAATCCTGTAAATGTTTCTCCTATTATTTTTATTCTACTTTACTAGATTTTATTTCATTTTCCTTTTATTTGAACAGTTTTGATTAATCTTTCTTTTTTACTGGTTCTTGTGAATGTGCAGCTAAGCTACTGTGACTCATTCGCCTGCGTCTGATTAAATGATTAAAGTCTAAGTTGTGATGTTCACGCACGTAAACACGAGCTTTACTCCCATTAAACTCACAGTCAGGTCCGGGCACAAGTTTAAAGTTGACAGATTTTGAATGGAGTCTGGTCTGAATGATCCTCGGGTTTCAGGTCTGAGGTGATTCAATAAAAACAAATATAAACATGTACAGCAAAGGCGTTCTTCTTCTTCTTCTTCTTCTTCTTCTGCTGCTGCTTCTTCTTCTTCTTCTTCTTCTTCTGCTTCTCCTTCTTCTTCTTCTTCGTCGTGTATTTGAGGTAGTGCTGCAGCTACTCCCTGTGTCGCTGCCTCCTGCAGGATAAAGGTATTAATTACCTGCCAGATATAAGATAAATAATGAAGTCAAAGAAGTAGCTCATAAAATAATTCACTCACCTAAAGTTTGTCTACAACGATTCTAAACAGATGTCGACGTAAACTGATCTTTCTGTGAACATGTTTTTCATTTATTCTGGTCTCGTCACTAAATTATGGGATGTTTCCTGCCACTTGATTTCTACTTGGACTGAACCACATTTCCCCTTTTGCTTTGAACATATATATATTATTTGTATTGTTCAATGTTTTATTATTATTATTATTATTATTATTATTATTATTATTATTGTTATTATTATTGTTATTTGTCATTGTTAAAGTGTGTTGTACCTCCACGTCATGCTGCTCACTTCTACCTTAAATTGTCCCTGGGACAATCTCTGGACTTTATTTCTTAATAAAGGTAATAAAGTTGTTTTTTTTTTTGGTTTGTTTTCTTCTGCGCAGCCTCCTGCTGACACCAGGAAGAACCACAGTTCCCAGGAGGCCTTTCGGCTGCACACGTGTGTCGTGGATATTGAGTACATGCATCTAGTCGAGGACCCGCAGCATCATGTCTATGTTCATGGATCTAAACGTGATGTTCTCGGCCGATAGGAGCAGATTACAGGCGCTCATAGAAACGGCCGCTCACCGTGAGTCTCCTCCGCCTTAAATCTCCACTTTTCCAGCCGGACCTCTGCTGCTGCTGGCGGGGAGCTAACGCTGCTAGCCCCGCTGCTACTGGTACTGGAGTTTATCGTCACTGAGAGTTTCTCTTAAAGTATTAGTGAGAAATAATTAATGAGCCTTCGTAATGAGTAGACTGTCCTTACAAACCACTGTACCAGGCTCCATTCAAAAACCTTCACATTTAAGGTTTTCCTTGATTTCTGAGACATTAAAGAGAAACAGAAACAACTCAAGACATTTTAACAACAACCATGAGTCTGTGGAAAATCCAGGAGCAAACAGGGCAGCGTTTAATGTATGTGACTGGTTTATTATAGATCAGCACATTTTACACCAGACTCCCTTTAACATTGTGCTGTTTGAGCAGGATCTTCATGGACCAATCACAGCTGTTTGAGTAAACGCTGCATGATGTGATCTGTCGTTTTTATTTCTTCCGGGTTCACTGATAAAAGTCATTATAGGATTCAACAACTTTGATTCCTCCACAACAATAAAACCACTTCTGAGTTATGTCTTTAAAAAGAAAAGAGACCAAGACCATGAATGAGCTCCAACATGTTCATCAACAGCGTTCAGTTTAGTTTGGGTCCTAAATAGGCTGGAATGAGAGGAGGTTAAAAAAACGTATTTGTTTAATTTAATTTAATTTAATTTAATTTAATTTAATTTATTTTATTTCGTTTTTTGTTTTGTTTGTTTTATTTTATTTTATTTTGTTTGTTTTATTTTGTTTTGTTTGTTTTATTTTATTTTATTTTATTTTGTTTGTTTTATTTTGTTTTGTTTTGTTTTGTTTTATTTAATTTAATTTAATTTTATTTTATTTTATTTAATTTTGTTTGTTTTATTTTGTTTTGTTTGTTTTATTTTGTTTTGTTTTATTTTGTTTTGTTTTGTTTTGTTTTGTATGACGTGTTGAAACGTGTCTGTTTGCTCCTGCAGTCGGTTTCTCCACCGTCGCCATCAACTACGTGTTTGAACCCACGGCTAAAAAGAAGCAGGTGAGTTTGTACCTGCAGCTCGGGTCTGGGTCTGGGTCTGGGTCCGGGTCTGTGTCTGGGCCCGGTCCGGGTCCGGGTCCGGTCCTGGGTCTGGGTCCGGGTCCGGGTCTTGGTCCGGGTCCGGGTCTGGGTCCTGGTCCTGGTCCGGGTCCGGGTCCGGGTCCGGGTCTGGGTCCTGGTCCTGGTCCGGGTCCTGGTCCTGGTCCTGGTCCGGGTCCGGGTCCGGGTCCGGGTCCGGGTCTGGGTCTGGGTCTGGGTCCGGGTCCGGGTCTGGGTCCGGGTCTGGGTCTGGGTCTGGGTCTGGGTCCGGTTCCCCCCTCTAACTGGTCCCTCTGTTAACAGGACGTCCCGACTCCGACTCCCATCCATGAGCTGATTGGTCCAGAGATGCCCCTGGTCCAGGGCCGCTCTCGTCCAATCAGAGCGCTGAACAGACTGACCGTGGTGACGTCAGACTCCGCCCACTTTGTGAGTTTGATCAGTGTTCAGTCACATTACACCTGAGACCAAAGGGCTGTTGCTCAAAACCAGGATAAGGGATTAATCCTGGATATGTTGGTTATCCTGGATGATTATAGCCTCAAGTCGGTTGCACAAAAGCAGGATAACTTTATCCCGGACCAGTAACCATGGTGATTTATCCTCTGCAGCGAGTCTGCCCCAGACCAGGATCAGAACCAGGATCAGATCAATCCTGTGTTGGATCTGTTGTCAACACTGTGAGAGATTAAGGTGGTTTTTCTACACATGTAGACAATTTCAATTATTCTGCATCCAAATATTATAAATACAGTTGTTTCATTTGCCGGTTGACTTTTAGTTTAAGTCGTATTTATTAGCTTGTGTCAGTGGAGAAAAGATTTGAGTAAGAAAAAGACGCAGCAAGAAGGTTCATTCTGAATCTTAATTTTGAATATTTTCCTTATTAATACAGCACCAACACTGAAGCTTCAAAAAGATACAAAACCAAACTATATAGGAAAAAGAATATATCACTACTTAAACGTTTGGACAACAGTGCAACTGACAGAAGATCATTTGAAAGAAAGGGACTTTACTGTTGGATGTAAAGGGTTCCACATTATGCTGACTTTGCTTTTTAACCCTTCATTCATTTGTTCTTATTACAGTCAGGTCCAGTGTCAGTAAAGGCTGCTTGTTGAATTGCTGTTAGAGGTTTGATTAGTGTTTGATCAGTGTGTATTATTGTAGTGATTAGATTTTTACTTTTAAAGATTTCTGGAGTTGCAAAGATGGTTTCGATTATGTCTAATGATGGCAACATAGTTAGTATAGTAGGTAAATGTAGTAGTATATATAGTAGGTATAGTACAGGTCCAGTTCTTCGTTCCCCTGTTTCCTATTCATGATGGCATGGCCTCTTTTGGAGGATGTACTTGATGAAGAAACGCTCATCGTCAGACGAAACTTTGGACGTGAAAGAGTTTCAGGGAGAGGTCAGACCAGTTGGCATTTGGAGACGACTCATTGAAAGACACAGATTTTCTGGTGAAGGGCTGAGGTACCTATGCAGGCTCCTCTGTCCCAAAACACAGCAGACTGCTGGAAGCCATGCTTTAACATTACGGTTCCTTGCAAGTGGGAGCGTCCTGTATTCAGTTGGGGAGGCAGAGAACCTCAGGAAAGGAACCATTTGCTGCACGTTTCCTGGCCCTGAAGTCACTCATTCACACAGAAGACTTCTTTAAAACAAGGAGGACTTCTACAAGGTTGCAGGTGCCCTGAGTCCTGCCTGCGTCATTTCTTTTGACTCCCCTATCGACCCTCTAACCCACCCCAGCAGGAACAGGGCTCGCATTGAGGCGACATCATTGCAGCGCGCACAGTGCTACACAACACAGCAAGCGTAAGAGAGGACATCGTCCACTAGTGGCTGTGGAAGTTATCTGGGAAAATGCTCCGATTTGTTTCCTAAGTGCTGAGTTTAGAATTTTGTCCAGTAAATGATCTTGTACTTTTTCTGTGGTTGTGCATTTTACTTTGTATTAGTTGTGCACTTTGTAGTTACTTCATTATTCTACCTCTCCAGTCGACTGAATACGTCACATTCAAGGTAGAAGAAAAAAAGCACACAATTAGTTTGTTGTTTTAGCTGATGGGAACAGCTGATGGGAACAGCTGATGGGAACAGCTGATGGGAACAGCTAATGGATGGATCAGCTGATCCCCAGAGAACTGCGTGTGTTTTGTTCCTGTTTTGTAGTTTTAATTTCTTCACTCTTCTTGTTTCTCAGCTTTGAGCCTGGAGTAGAGAGAAACAAGCAAACGTCACGAGGACTAACACACCACGTCACTATAACGGTTACAATGTGCAGTTGAATACTCGCCTCACGTTCCAGTGTCTGGTTTCCTCAGCGTTCCCCGTTTAATTTCTCTACCAGCTCCATCAGTCCCAGGCTTCTTCTTTCTCTCTGGACTTTGAGTTGTGTTAGCTCAGTCTGTTTTTATAAAACTCTTGTAGTTTGCGGATTCTGTAGAAGAAACGTCAGTTTAGCAGCAGCATTTGTGCATCGTATAGATTTACTTCAGACTATTCTCACTATGTTCCCAGCCTGATTGACTGAACACATTTTTATTAGCACCACATCACTGACTTCATAGGCCAGTGATGTGAGATCTCCAGTGACTCGACAGAACGCATTGACATTTTAAAGGACAAGCCTTAATTTAATAAATGAACAGTACTGGATCTTCTGGTGGCTCCAGATGTGTAACCGTGTCCCCAGACGCTGCAAGAAAATCCTCAGTCAGACAGTAAAACATTGTTTGATCTATAATGGAACAGTATGAACGTCTTCAGAAGATGCCACTTTGTTCCGTCACGGTTCCTCCCTGGATCTCCTCCATCACTGGCCTCCCTCTATTCAGCTCGACTCCCAGCTCCTCTGCTGGGGTCGAGTCCCGGCTGGGTGGACCAGCCCTGGACCGGTTTATGTGCTTTTCTTTTTACTGCTAAAACCATAAAGAAATTCATTGTCAGCAGACAACAAACCCATCACTTCATTTAATAAATGGTGTTTAGACTAGAATAACATAACTCAGCAGACTGCAGAATATTCTTATACTTCGCTGCCTGGTTCTTTTCTGGACCGACAGGTTTGTTCTTATGATGGATGGATCAGAACACAACATGGGGAAATAGATTCAACACAGAGTAGATCATTTCTTTGAGCTTAATTAAACTCTACGTAACGTGAGTAACATGCACTTCTATGGGCCACATTAAAGCAACAATAATAATAATAATAATAATAATTAACTATTGACTACTGGCTACAAACAGCTACTAAACAGCTACTAAACAGCTACAAGCAGCTCTTGCTCAGCGACGGTGAAGTACGTCGCACGTCCCTGATCCACATTCTTAGCGGTGATGCTGCGATCGATCTCGTGTTCTTCTGAAATCTAACGTGAACACGCTCTTATCCCAACAATCCACACGTGTCTGGATTAAACCGCGTCTTTTTATCCTGGCTCAGCAAACATGCAACCGATTAATCCAAGAGAGCATCAACGAGGTTCAGTCAAACCGGGTTTCCTCACTTATCCTGGACGTCTTCATTCAACTTTTGTGCAAGACGACCTGAGACCAGAGACCAGAGACCTGAGGACTCTCTTTACCTGTTAACCTGTGTGTGTTACCTGTATGTGTTACCTGTATGTGTTACCTGTGTGTTACCTGTGTGTGTCTTACCTGTGTGTGTCTTACCTGTGTGTGTGTTACCTGTGTGTGTTTACGTGTGTCTTACCTGTGTGTTACCTGTGTGTGTTACCTGTATGTGTTACCTGTATGTGTTACCTGTGTGTGTTACCTGTGTGTATTACCTGTGTGTGTTACCTGTGTGTATTACCTGTATGTGTTACCTGTATGTGTTTACCTGTGTGTATTACCTGTGTGTTACCTGTGTGTGTCTTACCTGTGTGTGTTACCTGTGTGTGTTTACCTGTGTGTGTTTACCTGTGTCTTACCTGTGTGTTACCTGTGTGTGTTCCCTGTGTGTGTCCAGAGGCCCAGTGCAGCAGAGTACCGTCGGTTCGACCTCCTGGCCGTCCAGCCAACCTCAGAGAAACTCTTCCATGTGAGCTTCACTGTCTCTCAGTTCATTCCAGCGTTGTGATGCGTTCACTGACTCCTGTTGTGCTGTTTGTGTTCAGGCCGCCTGCACCTCGTACGACATCGACATCATCTGTGTCCCAGTGACCGACAAACTGCCCTTCTTCTTCAAGAGAGCGCCAGTCAACGGGGTAACCATGGCAACCGCGGCCAGCGTAGGTGGAGGCGTGGTGTTGGTGTGTATTAATGTGTGTATTGTTGTGTTGAGGCCATAGACAGAGGTGTGGTGTTCGAGGTCTCCTACTCCGCTGCCCTCAGAGACTCCACCCTGAGACGCTACACCATCGCTAACGCCGTCGCCCTCATGGACGTCTGCAAAGGAAAGGTAGGAACGTCCTGTGGCGTGGTGGCGTGTGATTGGCTAATGGCGTGTGATGTCACTGTGATGTCATGGGTGAACCTAAGGTCACTCTGTTTCTCTTTCAGAACGTGATCCTGTCCAGCGGCGCAGAGAAGGTCAGACATCACACACTTCATCACTTAATTAATCCGTTAATTGATCAGTTAATTTATATGTTAATGGATCCGTTAATAATTAATAAACTATTGAGACTTTGATCTTTATTGATTGATTTATAACCTGATTTGTTGATTTTCAGGCTCTGGAGCTCAGAGGACCATATGACATCACCAACCTGTATCCTTACTGACAGCTGGTGGGAGCAGCTGGTGGAAACAGTCGGTGGGAACAGCTGGTGGGAACAGCTGGTGGGAACAGCTGGTGGGAACAGCTGGTGGAAACAGTCGGTGGGAACAGCTGGTGGGAACAGCTGGTGGGAACAGCTGGTGGGAACAGCTGATGGGAGCAGCTGATGGGAACAGCTGGTGGGAACAGCTGGTGGGAACAGCTGATGGGAACAGCTGGTGGGAACAGCTGATGGGAACAGCTGATGGGAACAGCTGATGGATGGCTCAGCTGATCCACAGAGAACTGAGTGTGTTTTGTTCCTGATGTGTTTGCTCAGAGGTTTGTTGTTCGGTTTGTCAGACCGAGACTCTAAAGAAGCCGTTTCCTCCACATGCAGAGCGGTGCTGCTGCACGCAGGTAAACAACAACATCATTAACATAATATACACAATAAACAACAACAACAACATAAACAAACACGTCATATGTCCACAGAGACCAGGAGGACGGCCAGTGGCATCATCTACACCAGCAGACTCCAGCAGGAGGCGCTGCAGGACTCGGACCACGGTGAGTTAGCTTCTGATTCTCAGTCCTCACAGATCTGGGGCCTGTTTCACAAAGAGGAAGTTAAACTCTGTCAGGTTTAAATGACCAGGCTGGAGTTATCCTGCTCCCTCTGGGTTCATTAACCCAAACTCAACCTGTGTGTGTTTACCTGAGCAGGTGAAGCTCCTGCAGCCAAGAGACCCAAAACAACCCCCCCCCCTCCTCCCCCCCCGACACTGAGTGAGTGACAGCTGAGGAGGAGGACAACGACTTTCATTTCTTCTTCAATCTGCTTCATTTCTTTGTGTTTCTAAATAAATCTCATGAAGAATCACTTTGTGTTTCATTTATTGACTCTGATGAACTCAAAGGTTGTTGTTGTTGTTGTGTATAATCATGACTCAAAGGTCACGATTACTATCAAAATATAATAAACATGACACAATAAAACGGGTTCAGACCAGATCTCGGTTCATGTGGAAATGTTGGAGTGAGTTCAGATATTTTTCTTGATATTTTTATAAGACTAAATATTTTGACCTGTGACCTGGACTGTGAAGCTCCGCCCCTTGGGTTTAATTTTCTGCAAAAAACACACAGCACGTTTCAGTCAAGTATTTTATTTTGAAATCATCCTGTTGTACAAAAGCTGGCCTCTGATTGGTCAGCCACCAGGAAATGATGTCATCAAAAATATGTCTGTACAAGAAGCTGCTTTACATTTAGTCAAAGTAGAAAAGATAAAAATCTGCCTCATAAAAATAGAAAATCTGGTTCCCAGCTTTAATTAATGTCTCGTTAATTTCTGACACACATTCAGTCCCTTTTTAAAACAGCTGATTACACAAAAACCATCCTCAGATTTAACGACAAATACGAGAAATGTGTCGACTGATCACTCGTTTAATATTAGTCTGTAATCAGTTTGATATTAGCTTCATTTCAGTTTGTTTTAATCTGTTTGTTTTTAGTTTAATATTAGTTTCATTTCAGTTTGTTTCTAGTCAGTTTGTTTAAATCAGTTTGTTTAAATCAGTTTGTTTAAATCAGTTTGTTTAACTTTAAGTTTCATCTCATTTTGTTTCTTTCTCTCTCGAGTTCCTGTTTCCATGAATCATTGATCAACAACAGAATCTAAACTCAGATTCTCAGCAGCTTCTGAACTGACGGACGTTTGGATGATTCTTACAAACACCTCACTGACCTGTCAGATGCTAAGCTAATGGGTCAGATGCTAAGCTAACTAGCTATCCTGAGATATAAAACTGTGTAAGAGCCCTTCACTTCTCAGGAGGAGTCTGGAGATCTGAGAACTCTCACTGATTATTGATTAGCCAACGCTAGTGATGCCTTCACTGTCCCTCTGACATTCAGCAAGAATGAGACTGGATGGTTGTGACTCCTCATCTTCCTCCTCCTCCTCCAGGAGTGTACTTCCTTCTCCTCCTGATTCTCCTCCTTATTATCTTCCTCCTCCTCCTCCTCTAGGAGTGTACCTCCTCCTCGTCCTCCTCCTCCTCCTCCTCCTCCTCCTCAGTGGCCCATAATGTGGTTGATGTGACCCTGAAATCAGATGAAAACAATATTTAGTCGAAAAAAAAAATTCCTCCACAAACAGCTAATGATGCTAAAGCTAAAGGTGCTAAGTCTTACCGGTTCTCCTCCCAGACACCGGGGGCAGCAGAGAGGAGGAGACGGTCTAGGCCGGACCTCGCCCACCTGCATCAACACACAGTAACACGTTACCACGGCAACAGCAGCATCACATGACACCACACACCAGGACAAACAGGAAGAGACATCCACAATCATCACTTCAGCTCAAAATGATCAGAACTGTCCTGGATATGAGCTCCCAACTCTTCCTCCGCAGTCAGCTGATCGTAGACATCAGTCAGCTGATCGTGGACATCAGTCAGCTGATCATGGACATCAGTCAGCTGATCGTGGACATCAGTCAGCTGATCGTGGACATCAGTCAGCTGATCGTGGTCTTCAGTCAGCTGATCGTGGATATCAGTCAGCTGATCGTGGACATCAGTCAGCTGATCATGGACATCAGTCAGCTGATCGTGGACATCAGCTGATCATGGACTTCAGTCAGCTGATCATGGACATCAGCTGATCATGGACTTCAGTCAGCTGATCATGGACATCAGCTGATCGTAGATATCAGTCGGCTGATCGTGGACATCAGTCAGCTGATCATGGACATCAGTCAGCTGATCGTGGACATCAGTCAGCTGATCATGGACATCAGTCAGCTGATCGTGGACTTCAGTCAGCTGATCGTAGATATCAGTCAGCTGATCGTGGACATCAGTCAGCTGATCGTAGATATCAGTCAGCTGATCGTAGATATCAGTCGGCTGATCGTGGACATCAGTCAGCTGATCGTAGATATCAGTCGGCTGATCGTGGACATCAGTCAGCTGATCATGGACTTCAGTCAGCTGATCGTGGACTTCAGTCAGCTGATCATGGACATCAGTCAGCTGATCGATCAGTCAGCTGATCGTGGACTTCAGCCAGCTGATCGTGGACTTCAGTCAGCTGATCGTGGTCTTCAGTCAGCTGATCATGGACATCAGTCAGCTGATCGTGGTCTTCAGTCAGCTGATCGTGGTCATCAGTCAGCTGATGTGACTGAGTTGATCAACTAGATCGGCCATAACTACAGTGCATGTTGAGGTTTGACTTGCTGTTGTCACGGCGACCTGAACTCACCTGTTGCTGCTGATTGGTCACAATCCAACTGTGGGACGTTTCCATTGGACAGACAGCAGAGGGAAGCTCCGCCTCCAGACAGATCCGCTTCTGAAACAAAACACCTTCCTCATCATCATCTGTTCATACATGACGTCACCTTCAACATCAAACACATGCACAGACTCAGCAAACTGATCCCTGAGGCCAGTGATGCTGGAGGAGCTGGAACATCCTGGACTCCAGGCTGAGGAGAACCTCCAGTACCTCCCACAGAACCCCACAGTACCTCCCACAGAACCCCAGAGAACCTCCTGAACTCACCTGTTGCCGATGTCACAATCAACTCTACGTTTCCATTGCACAGAACCACCAGAGAACCTCCGCCTCCCAGACAGATCCCTCTGAAACACCACCTTCACATACCACAGTCATACATACAGTCACCTTCAACATCAAACCATCACAGACTCAGCAAACGTCCCTGAGCCAGTGATGCTCAGACGAACATCCGACTCCAAGGCTCAGGAGAACCTCCAGTACCTCCCACAGAACCCCAGAGAACCTCCAGTACCTCCCACAGAACCTCCAGTACCTCCCACAGAACCCCAGAGAACCTCCAGTACCTCCCACAGAACCCCAGAGAACCTCCAGTACCTCCCACAGAACCCATTGCTTCCTGTTACCATCAGACTTTATAACTCTGAGTGTTTATTGTTTCAGTTATTATTATTATATATTTATTACCTTATAAGGGAGCAACAGAACAGTTTCCTGTAGGAATTAATAAAATAATTAATCCCCCCCACACATACACACACACACACACTCACACACACACACACTCACACTCACACACACACCGCCTCCTCACCGGTCTGCAGCTCCACGGCCCCCCCTCCGCCTCCAAGCTCCTCTTCTTCAGGAGGTTAGCACACTGCATGCTAACAGCTAACAGCTAACGGCTAAAGCCACTCTTCACTGGGGTTAGCCTAGCCTAGCCTAGCCTAGCCGGTTAGCCGGTTAGCTCGTACAATCAAACGGGCGCTGACGTTTAAGTTTCAGACAACTTTCTGCTCCTGTTGCTGCTGTTGCTGTTGTTGTTGCTGTTGTTGGCCGACCTTCTTTTGACCGGCAACTTAAAGTGTGCAGCAACTACAGCAACACTTCCGGTATGACACGGACACGGTCCTTCACAATAAAAGCAGCCAGATTGCTGCCTTTAAATATAAGATAAGATAAGATAAGATAAGATAAGATAAGATAAGATAAGATAAGATGGTACTTTATTGATCCCCGCTGTGGAAATTCAAATGTTAGAGCGGCACAAGTCAGAAAAAAAAAAAACATTGACCAGAAAGAAATTAAATAGGACACAGAAAGTAAATATCTGATTAATGAACCTGAACACTAGTAGGAGAAATTTCCAGTATCTGTTACTCATCATTATGTAATTAACCACATTTATTACTGAAGTAAATAAACACCCAGGAGGATTAATTCTGGTTCATATTAGCAGATGGAAACCAAGTAGGTCAGACAAGTTTATTTGTCACAAGTTTAGTGAAATGTGTAGTAGTATCTGCAGCCAGTAGTAAAAAGTACTACAGCAGAAACGGTAGAAATTGTGCACACACACACACACACACACAGACACACACACACACAAAATAAATACATAAATAAATAAAATACATATATATATATATGTATATATATAATTATATTTAATACACAATTCTAGATGTACAACTGAGAGAAATACACCAAAATAGAATAAAATTAATTAAATTTAATTTCAAAACTAGATTCATCTATATCTGATTAAGTCAATGATATAAAACTTTAAATCTCATTCACGTCAAGAAAAAGAAAAGACTTTTAATGTGAAGATGTTTGGCTGCACCGGAAGTCTGACTTACGATTTTTGACGCGTCGCGTTGTTATTTTCCACGCATGCGTCCTTTTCAAATGCTGAGACCTCATAGCACAGCGAGCCAATCAGAACGAGTCACGGGTCTCGCGATATTTGTTGTCTTCCCATGCTGCAGTGACCGTGAGGGAACAGCAGGGGGCGGCAGAGACGCGGGGGCGGTAAAAGCTGCTCTGAGTGAACTGGGGAGGACAAATAAACACATTTAGATGTATTATATTATTTAATTAATACCATAACTCATTTAATTATTTATCTATGATCTCAGAGGACAGAGGACAGATGGATGGAGGAGAGGACAGAGGACAGATAGAGAGATGTACCCCCCCCCCTCCATCCCTCCATCTTGTTTCTTGTTTCCTCTCCATGTTCGAGGATCCTGAGCGTGAAATCTTTTTCTCTGAGGATCCTCGTCTCTCAGCCTCACATCATGTTTCCATCAGGAATTCATGCGTTCACTCATCTTCATCTTCATCACTCACTGACTCTCAGCTGCACTTTAACCTTCATCCTCATCCTCATCCTCATCCTCATCTTCGTCACCTCCAGGGGTCAGAGGTCAGGTCCTTTCCAGAGCTAACGGTGGCTAACAATAACTAGCGGTAGCTAACTTTAGCCTCTTTAATCATTTACCTTCATTTTCAAAATGAAACACTGTGTCTCTACCACGGAGGAGACAACAGGGACAACGGGGACAACGGGGACAACGGGGACAACTACAACCATTTATAAGAAAACCACTGGTCATAAATATACGAGAACGTATGAAAACTGATGAGTTTAAACCTGGTGGAATGTAAACACACACACACACACACACACACACACACAGACACAGACACACGCACACACACACACACACACACACGCACACACACACACACACGCACACACACACACACACACACACACGCACACACACACACACACGCACACACACACACACACACACACTCAGATCAATACAGAGTTCACATCAAAGTCAAACAGGGACAGTTTAGAGGGGACAGATGGAGACGTCCTGTAGTTCTGTCCTCGTCCTCTTGGTGGAGCTGTGACCTCAGAAATAAACACAGCTCAGACCCAGAGAAGAAGAGGAGGAGGAGGAGGAAGAAGAGGAGGAGGAAGAAGAGGACGAGGAGGAGGAAGAGGAGAAAGAGAAAGAGGAAGAGGAGGAGGAGGAAGAGGAAGAGGAGGAAGAGGAGGAGGAGGAGGAGGACAACCCTCTCTCTCTCTTCCTCTGGGTCATGTGATGTCGTCCTGGGACGTCCCACCAGGGGACATTTGTCCATGTTAATCTCTGGCTGCTGGTCCACATTGAAAAGACATCAGAGAGTCCTGGAGAGTCCTGGGGGACGGGATCAGACACAGAACAAAGGGACAGAGGACACAGGGACAGAGGGACAGAGTCCAGACTGGACCTGGACCTGGTCCAGAGTCTGTTATCACTGAACACACACTGGAGCACAGGGACCAGACCTGGGACAACCTGGGACACGCAGAGACACTCAGAGACACTCAGAGACACCCTGGGACAACCTGGGACACTCAGAGACACTCAGAGACACTCAGAGACAACCTGGGACAACCTGGGACACTCAGAGACACTCAGAGACACCCTGGGACACTCAGAGACAACCTGGGACACTCAGAGACACTCAGAGACACCCAGAGACACTCAGAGACACTCAGAGACACACTCCCCCCTCCTCCTCCTCCTTTTATCTTTTATTCATCTCTTCTTCTTTCATGTTCTCCAGGTTTGATTCAAGCGATCAGGAGGTTTTTCTCTAAAAACTGTCTCTCTCCTTCACTCACATTTATTATTTTATTTTATTTCATTTCATTTCATTTCATTTCATTTCATTTTATTTTATTTTATTTTATTCTATAAATTAGATTTGATTCAGTTTCACATGTATTTGTTTCTTTATTGTTTCTCTAACTAGGTTCTAGGTGGTTGTTCTATGTTCTGTCTATATAACATTGATATAAAATATGAGCCGGGTTCTGATCCACGTTCCTCTCAGAGTTAAACATGAAATACGACCGTCTCTGTGTTAATGGGCTCGTTATCAGCTCGTTAAGGTGTGAGGGTCATTAACGAGACTAACTGCCCCGCCTCCAGACACACACACCCTTTACCCTCAAGTATCGTCCCTAAAATGTGAAGGTGTCCTCCCAGCGCTGTGCTCCTCCTCACCGGAGCAGCTGCAGGGCGACCGCCTCGCATTAAAACTTTCATTCTTCTCTTTTATCCCCTCGTTAATGTTTTCACAGAGAGCTGCTAATGACGCTCACACTCACAGGTGTAATGTGCCTTTTATCCCGTCATTAGCTTCTGCTCAGGCGCTCGGCGGCTGTCGACCTTTAGGACACTGACACATTTAAAGGTGACGAGAAACTCCCAGAGACCCAGCGCTGGTCACATGGTTCTTTAGTTCACTGTGACAAAAAGGAATGAATGAGTGAATGAATGGATGGATGAATGAGTGAATGAATGGATGGATGAATGAATGAATGAATGAATGAATGAATGAATGGATGAATGAATGGATGAATGAATGAATGGATGAATGAATGAGTGAATGGATGAATGAATGAATGAATGATGGATGAATGAATGAATGAATGGATGGATGAATGAGTGAATGAATGGATGGATGGATGAATGAATGAATGAATGAATGAATGGATGAATGAATGAATGGATGAATGAATGGATGAATGGATGAATGAAGGAATGAATGAATGAATGGATGAATGGATGAATGAATGATGAATGTAGGTGTAAAATTTAATATGAAAAAGTGACGAAAGTAAAAAGTAGTGTAAGTGAGATGAAAGCTGAATCATGCATGAATGTATGAAGTTGATGATGGGTATTGAGCTGCAATATTCTAATAAAAAGCTGCACGAAAGTAAAACAGTAGCTCGTTAAGTGAGAGAAAGCCGACTCATCCATTCACACGTTCATACGTTCATGTCGGGTTTGAGCTGCACATTATTTGCCTTTATTGTTTCTAGTGATAATTGAGTTCTGCTCTCTGCTGGTCTGGAGCAAACCCAGCTCCCACACACCTGGTCCAAGCTGCACTTCACCTCCTCCACCCTGAACAGCTTAGACATCGTGTTAAAGCATCAGATAATAATAAAAGACACGACGTCCACAACGATAAATCATCCAGAACAGATCAGAAACCTCCTCTTTATGTTTGGACCGTGTCAGGATTCACTAACTCATTAAAGTCACACTGGTTTCACCACACATTTCCCAGAATGCTTCAGGGCGCTCTCCTCCTCTATAGATCAGACCCGGTCCAATCATTAGGCTCCGCCCACATGTCCAGAGTGGGACTGAAGCCGCCTCCCGTCCTCCAGGGACAAGTCTTAAAGGGGAACTCCTTCTTTTCATCCTCACACCAGGAGAAACTGATCCTGGTTCAACTTTAGTGTCTGCACCTCCTCCTGGGGACCCCCCATAGCACCTCCTCCTCCTCCTGAACCCCCATAGCACCTCCTCCTCCTCCTGAACCCCCATAGCACCTCCTTCTGGGGACCCCCCATAGCACCTCCTCCTCGTGGAGAGGCCCCATAGCACCTCCTCCTCCTCCTGAACCCCCATAGCACCTCCTTCTCCTGGAGAGGCCCCATAGCACCTCCTCCTCCTCCTGAACCCCCATAGCACCTCCTCCTGTCCTGGAGAGCCCCCATAGCACCTCCTCCTCCTGAACCCCCATAGCACCTCCTTCTCCTGGAGAGGCCCCATAGCACCTCCTCCTCCTCCTGAACCCCCATAGCACCTCCTTCTCCTGGAGAGTGTGTGTGTAAGTTTGTGTGTTAGTTTGTGTGTGTGTGTTAGTGTGTGTTAGTGTGTGTGTGTGTGTGTGTGTGTGTGTTAGTGTGTGTGTGTGTTAGTGTGTGTGTTAGTGTGTGTGTGTGTTAGTGTGTGTTAGTGTGTGTGTGTGTGTTGTGTGTGTGTGTTAGTGTGTGTGTGTGTGTGTGTGTTAGTGTTAGTGTGTGTGTGTGTGTGTGTGTGTTAGTGTGTGTGTTAGTGTGTGTGTGTGTGTGTGTGTGTGTGTGTGTGTGTGTGTGTGTGTGTGTGTGTGTGTGTGTGTGTGTCTCCCCTGGTGATTGGAGTTAATCTTCTCTGATGACCACTGGGAAAAACATGATCGTCACATCATCTGACGACAAGACCACACACTTTGTAACACACTCTGTAACACACACTTTGTAACACACTCTGTAACACACTCTGTAACACACACACACACACTCTGTAACACACACTCTGTAACACACACTCTGTAACACACACACACACACACTCTGTAACACACTCTGTAACACACACTCTGTAACACACACACACACACACACACACACACACACTAACACACACACACACACACACTCTGTAACACACACACACACACACACACACACACACACACACACACACACACACACACACACACACACACACACACACACACACACACACACACACACACACACACACACACACACACACACACACACACACACACACACACTCTGTACACACACACACACACACACACACACACACACACACAACACACACACACACACACACACACACACACACACACACACATACACTCTGTAACACACACACACACACACACACACACACACACACACACACACACACACACACACACACAGTAATTAGTCGTCCTGTTCTTCCTGCCAAGCTGTTTCTGTGGCTCTGAGCTGCCAATCACAGCGATTCCCTCAGTGATTCATCAGCCAATCAGCTGCAGGCAGGAGTCGCCCTGCAGCTAGAAACAGACGGAGAGAAGGAGGCAATTAAAGAGGAGGAAACAGCCCCCACTCAGAGAGGACCCCTCATCCCACCCCAAACTCTGATGATGATGATGCTTCATCTGCTCAGACCTCACAGCTGTTTCCAGCTTTCATGGCTTTTATGTTAAACTTTGCCTCCATGTTCAGGTTCACTCCCTCATTCTCAAACAGATCAAACTCCACAATCAGACCATGTCTGAGGTTAAGTTCATAAAATCCTGGGTTTTATTTCCTGATCTGATCTGAACTTCATTTATTTACAGGTGAGATGTTGATTCTGTGTTTTTGTTTAGTAGGAGAACTACTAAACAAAAACACATCCTGCCCTCACTGAATAAACAAATAAATGAATAATTCCATTGAACTGACACGTGTTCCTAATGTTTTGACATTATAGCCAGTGGACAAGGCTAAAACACAAACTCTTGAACATTATTTACATTAGCATTATTATTTACATCAAATTACATTAGCTAGTGAACCTAATGAAGTGGACACGTATTAAATTCAGAGGCGTGAGCTACAGGGAACATTTACCCACTGAAAACAAACAATTAAATAGTAAAGTGTTTGTTAAAAGTCTGACGCAAACGAACTGCTGAGGACTCATTAAATCATTACCATTTCATTCAAGGTCCTCGCTGCTAACGAGCTCACTCTGGAAACTAATTAACGCGGATCCTCAGCGATGCTTTGATTCTAACGAAGCAGCAGGAAGTCGTTGGTTTAACGCATCATGAACCAGAGAAGAAGAACTGGTGTGTTCTCAGGGACACGTGATCTAATAATAAATCAGTAATAAATCACAATCTGAAGAGTCAAGATCTACCAGAGTAGATCAGACCAAGGTTCAGACTGTGCAAAGACCCTGAGACAGTCCAGCAGGTAGTATCAGGGAGATGCTAGCAGGGTTAGCGTACATGGAGAGGCTGGGATAGAGAGGAACATCAGTACCTAGTGTGGAATAGAAGAACCCAAGTCCCAATGGGCCACACCACAGAAAGTGGTGCAGAACAACAGGGACAAGGTTCTGTGGGACTTCAGCTTCCAGACTGGACCAGAACAGGTCCTGACTAACCAACCGGACCCAGTGGAGGACAAAGAGTAGAAGAAGGTGGTGGTGATAGATGTGGAGATACCAGCTGAAACCAACATCAGAGAGAAGGAACACGAAAAGGTTGAGAAGGACCAAGAGTTAAAGGAGCAGCTGGGACAGATGTGGAAGGTTAAGGAAGCATGGCCCCCCCAAACTGGTCCCAGTGACCCCCAAACTGGTCCCAGTGCCCCCCCAAACTGGTCCCAGTGACCCCCCAAACTGGTCCCAGTGACCCCCCAAACTGATCCCAGTGACCCCCAAACTGGTCCCAGTGACCCCCAAACTGGTCCTAGTGACCCCCCAAACTGGTCCTAGTGACCCCCCAAACTGATCCCAGTGACCCCCCAAACTGCTCCTAGTGACCCCCAAACTGGTCCTAGTGACCCCCCAAACTGGTCCCAGTGACCCCCCAAACTGGTCCTAGTGACCCCCAAACTGGTCCCAGTGACCCCCCAAACTGGTCCCAGGAAAAAAACTCCTATGACATCCAGCCACCAGGGGGCATTAGAGATATTCTTATTTATTCGTCTTTATTCAGCCTGAACGTTGGTGTCATTCAGCCGCCATGTCAGGTAATTACAGCTCAGGTAAAGGTGCCACCCTCAGCAGAAACACAATCCATCTTCATCATCTTCTTCCTCTTCATCATCTTCTTCATCGTCGTAGCTGTTCCTGCAGGTCTGAAAGATGCTGAGTCGGAGGAAACGTTTCATGTTATTTAAATCTGATTCTGTGTCAAACAGAGAATCACATTTTAAAACCTGATCTGCACAAAGTTCTGTTAATTAGCTCCGTCAATCATCCTCCAGCATGAGTGTGTTTAATGTGTGTGTGTGTGTTTAGTGTGTGTGTGTGTGTTTAGTGTGTGTGTGTGTGTTTAGTGTGTTCTGCCTGTGATTGGCTGGTGACCAGGTGTCAGTCAAACTGTTCTCGCTTCCACGGGTCCTTTAAAACGACTTTAAAGAAACGTTAATGCTGTTCTTGTTTCCTCTGAAGATGGTTCTTAATGACCTTGTCTGGATGTTTGGGCTCTTTGTCCTGCTGCAGAATAAATGTGGGGCCCGTCCTCCTCCTCCCTCATGGTCTGGATGGTGGATCAGTATCTGCCTGAGGACCAGACTCTCCAGGAGCCTCCACCATGTTTCACTCATTATTGGAGCTCAGCAAACAGAGTCTCTGATCCTACTGAACCCTGACGTAGAGCCAGAGGACCAGGAACAGGATGATGACAAGAACAAATCTTTATTCTTTTAACACTTAATCCCAGTTATAAAATACGTGTGCACATACAATGAACTTGTGCAGCTGTGAAGAGTTTTCTTAGAAGGCTGCAGTCATTTCCTTTTCACATCAAACCGATTAGACTAATTAACTGTTGTCTATGTGCTGCTGTATTAAAGGATGCTTCAGTTATTTCAGCCTCAGCCTCCTACCTGATCCACAATGTCAGGTGTGTTTTAGCTGCAGAAGGTCACAGGTTCAATCCCTGATCCAGCAGAAGAACCCTGAAGCAAGGCAGCACTGCAGAGTCCACCTGTCTGCTCTAATTAAGATTAATTAGTCTAATTTACCTGAGGTGACACATAAAGGGTGAAGGATCTCAAATAAAGTGTGGAGGAGGAATAAATCCAGTTTCTTAACGGTATGGTGGATTCATCTTTACTAACGCTTAATATCTACTCTGACTGGATCCAACTGAAGACACATTCATCTGGTCCACACTGACTTTATCCTGGTTTTCTGCATCATGGCCTGAATCCCGTTGATGTGACTCATCTCAGATCAGCTCAGTTATCAAACTAACTGAAGCCAAACTCTCTGGTCCAATCACAGCGCTGGGTCCGCGCTCCCTGCCTCTGATTGGCCGCCTGGCTGCAGGTAATGACTCTGTGTTATTGTGCAGCCATGTTTAATTCATAAAGGAGCCTAAAGGCAGCGTTAGTTATTAAAACAAGCCAGTCCGTCTTAAAAACCACTTAGTGGGTTAAATATTAAGCAGGAACACGTCCTCCTTAAGTGAGGAATGATTTAAAGATTGACGCTGCTTTCAGTCCATTAGGCAGCGGAGAGAGAGGACGAATCCAAATATTAAGAAAGAAATGAGTCAAATAATCACCTGAATAACTGAGTAGGGACGTAGAGGCCAAGAAACCAAGCGCACCTCACGGATCACTCCACCAGGTCACACAGTCAGCAGGACGACTCTGTGACTACACACGGTACTACATACATTACTACATGTCTTAGTATATACTATATGTACTACATACATTACTACATGTCTAAGTATATACTATATGTACTATATACATTACTACATGTCTTAGTATATATAATATGTACTATATACATTACTACATGTCTTAGTATATACTATATGTACTACATACATTACTACATGTCTTAGTATATACTATATGTACTACATACATTACTACATGTCTTAGTATATACTATATGTACTACATACATTACTACATGTCTTAGTATATACTATGTACTACATACATTACTATTGTCTTAGTATATATAACATGTACTGATACATTACTACATTGTATTGTATACTCTACATGTGAACTAAATACATTCTACATGATCATATAGTAATATACTATGATTAGATATACATCACTACATGTCTTATTATATATAATATGTACTACATACATTACTACATGTCTTATTATATATAATATGTACTATAAACATTACTACATGTCTTATTATATATAACATGTACTGTATACATCAGTACATGTCTTACTGTATACTATATATAACATGTACTGTATACATTAGTACATGTGTTATTGTATACTATATATAACATGTACTGTATACATTAGTACATGTGTTATTGTATACTATATATAACATGTACTGTATACATCAGTACATGTGTTATTGTATACTTGCTGACTGTTGTGTAACTGAAGTATAATTCCTCATTGATCATAATCAGTAATAATCAGATTAAAGGGAGTTTTTCCCTCAGGCTGCTCTGGAGGTTTCAGGCTGGTTTTTGTGAAGCATCTTGAGACAATTTCTATTGTTGTTGGCGCTATATAAATAAAACTGAATTGAACTGAATTAAATTGTATAATTTGTTATTATTATTTATCTGTTAGCTGCAACACTAGTTTACTTAATGTGAAAGAATAATGTATAAAATCTTCTACATTGACTGATCCCACACACAGTTGATCAATCCAATAAACAAACGGAATAAAGATCAAGAAGCCTGAGACGTTCCAGTTATTCTCGTTATTCAGTTTAAGTTTTTCTCAAAGCTCTGTAATACAACACACACACACACACAGACGCACACACACAGACACACACACAGACACACACACAGACACACACAGAGCAGAGCAGGGGGTTATGGGTCGGAGCAGCGTTCAGCCTGGAGCTAAACAGAGATGAGAGGTTTCCTGTTTCAACGTATTCTGACTCACATGAATAAAGGATTACACACACACACACACACACACACACACACACACACACACACACACACACACACACACACACACACACACACACACACACACACACACACACACACGCACACACACACGTTATATATATGTGACTGGACAGATGAGTGTTGGAGAAACATGTTCTGTAGCAGGGAACCAAATTGAACTGTTCTTTGTGTGTGTCTGTAATGTGCCTCATGTATGTGCATGTGTTGTGTGTGTTGTGTATTTGTGTTGGTGTGCGTTGTGTGTGCTATGCTAATTGCCCGACCTCATTGGATATTTAAATGTGAACAAATGGACCCAGATTCATTAAGACACGGGGAGGATTTCCTGGTTAAACTTTGATGCTAGCGGTGAATTTTTCAGCAGCTCAGAGTCACCAGAGCTCGTTAGACGTGCACGTGAGAGCGCACGAGCTGCAGTGTGTGCTGGCGTGTATGTGTGCATGAATTATCCAGCCATGGCATGAAATATTAACTCAGACTTCAGCTCTGATCTGCATCACCGGCTCATGGCTGATAAAGCTCACGTACAGATACAACTGCAGCTGAACAAGGGACCAGGTCACCTATGACACAGACACACAACTCTGACACACACAGTGTGATCGTTTAATTATTTCATTATACACCACCTGACCAATAAAAGCTCCTCCTCTCTAGTCTGTGGGCGGAGCTCCTCCAGCTTTGACTCCATTGGTTCAATAAGAAGCTTCTCCAATGTCTCCAGGTTTCTTCCATCCAGTGTTTTTATTCAGATCTTGTATTGATGATGTCAGAGTCTGAGTCTCCAGCTCATCCCAAACATTCTCTCTGGCTTCAGGTCTGGACTCTGGTCTGGGTTCAGGTCTGGACTCTGGTCTGGTCTCATGCTCCCTGAACCTCTTTCACTATCTGAGCCCCATGAATCCTGGTGGTGACGTCTTCACTCATCATCACACTCTGGACCAGGGTCAGTCTGGACTCCTCAGACTTCATGACCTCCCCCCATGTCTCCAGAGTCTTTGTGCTGCTCCCTATCAGACTGGAGCCTTTTTTCCCGGTTGTCCTCCCTGATCAGTGGTTTTCTGTTCAGTCCCTTGAGTTCCCTTCACATTGTCCATGGTGTGAAATGTTCTTTCTTCCACTATTAAACACAGCCCTGAGTTCTACTGCTGCTTTTCTTCCAAACGTTTCTCCATCAATCAGGATTTATTTCTTCCTGGTAGAACATGGTTCTCCACTATCCTTCCAGTCTGTAATAAAGGTCTTAAGCCAGTTTAGTAGTTTCTAGATGTTTCCTCTGCTTGATGCAGCCAATGATTTGACCCTTCTCCATCAGACTAACATCTCCTCCTCAAGACTAACATCTTCTCCACCACCAGACTAACATCTTCTCCACCACCACGGGCTGTGGAGGAAATGAGAAGCTCCTCATTGCATCAGTTGGTCTTAAACAACTTGTTGAACACCAGCTGAAAGATGCCATTGTGTTGTTGTGTTGTGTTGCTCTGCTTGTTTCTGCTGCTAAAGGTTTAAACACATTCACTCTTTTACTTTGTGAAGTTTCCTGCAGAAACAGCTCCAGCTCTCAGCGGCGTGGCACCCTGACCACCATCACGCACAGTCCATCACATCACACTAATAGACTGCCAACCGGTCAACACACACACACACACACACACACACACACACACACACACTCAGAGGGTGGTGACCTGCTATTACTGAGCTTTTCTGCTTCACTGCAGCCTGGTAATGATGGTCAGCTGTGAATGAGTGTGTGTGTGTCCAGAAACTAGTAACGTGTCGGCCGAGTAACAAACTGATTGACAGCGAAGGGGTGGGGGGTGGGGGGGGGGGGGGGGGGGGGGGGGGGGGGGGGGGGGGGGGGGGTGCAAGAGAGAGAGAGAGAGAGAGAGAGAGAGAGAGATGACAGAGTGACAGCAGAGGAGAAAGAGAAATGGACGAAATGGAAAAAACAAGTAAGTGTGAATGTGTTGACCCGTCCAGAGTTCAACATCAGCCTCACAAAATGGTTACCACACACACACACACACACACACACACACACACACACACACACACACACACACACACACATTGTAACACATAACACACACTGTAACACACTATAACACACACACACTCAGAGCAGCTTTTAATTAGTGATGTAGTTTTAGTTGAGTGATCAGCTTGTAAAGTTAACAATGTTTGCTGCCCTGCACAAAAACACAACAGCTAATTTAATTCAACACACACACACACACACACACACACACACACACACACACACACACATGCAGAGCTTAAATCAATTTCGTTTTGTGCTTATGGGATGAAACGTTGAGTCTGTGTGTCAACAAACATGAGTTCATTAAAAGTCGTATTGACCCGACGTCATTAATTCTGTCTGATCAGGTTCCATCCAGACCAGGACCCGGTCTGATGAACCCAGAACCCAACCACCACGGTCCTGTTGGCTCAGCACAGAGTCCACCCCAAAACCAAAAAACACCAAGAAAGGGTTTTATTTTAATGTATTTTATTTCATTTTATTTCATTTCATTTCATTTCATTTTATTTTATTTCATTTTATTTTATTTCATTTTATTTTATTTCATTTTATTTTATTTTATTTCATTTCATTTCATTTCATTTCATTTCATTTCATTTCATTTCATTTTATTTTATTTCATTTCATTTTATTTTATTTTATTTTATTTTATTTTATTTATTCAGGTTAAGGGCAGCGTGTGTTTAACACTCACAGACACACTCACAGACACACACAGAACATGGGTTCGTACTGGTGTGGGTCTACTGCACGGTGGTTGGTGCGGTTACATACAGACACACACACGACACACAGACACACAACACACACAGACCACACAGACACACACAGTGTGTGCGGTTATACACAAAACAGTCGGTTAACTACACACAGACACACAGACACACAGACACACACAGACACACACAGACACACACAGTGTGCGGGTTAACTACACACAGACACACACACACACAGACACACACACAGACACACACAGACACACACACAGACACACACAGACACACACAGTGTGCGGGTTAACCGGCGGCCGTCGCCTCTCGACCTTCAGCGAAGCCTGGAGGGTGAAGCTGCCGTCGGTCGGAGCGAATGTTTGAAGACGGAGACGGAGACGGAGACGGAGACGGACGGCAGAGCTAGAAATCCATTCAGAGACGTTAATAAAATCAAAGAGCCTGATATGATCAAGCATGAAGTACATTACAAAGGTAATGTGAATTTAAACCCACATCCTTTCATTATCAAAAACAGTGAGCCGGCGCTGGAGCCACGAGACGGCAGCGAATTTATGAGGCCAACTTCCTCAATCTAATAGAAGGATTCAGGTGTTACTAATGGACGGGAGGACGAGGTAATAGACGAGAGACACCGCTAATATGGACTGATGGAGAAAGACACAGATGAAGACGGATGAGAGGAAGAAGACAAAGAAAAGTTAGACACCATCTGAAGACCAGAGAAGACAGAGCCGAAAAGACAGAGACAAAGAGGACCAGAGACAAAGAGGACCAGAGAAGAAAAGACAGAGCCGAAAAGACAGAGACAAAGAGGACCAGAGACAAAGAGGACCAGAGAAGAAAAGACAGAGACGAAGAGGACCAGAGAAGACAGAGAAGAAAAGACAGAGCCGAAAAGACAGAGACGAAGAGGACCAGAGAAGACAGAGAAGAAAAGACAGAGACGAAGAAGACAGAGACAAAGAGGACCAGAGAAGAAAAGACAGAGACGAAGAGGACCAGAGAAGACAGAGAAGAAAAGACAGAGACGAAGAAGACAGAGACAAAGAGGACCAGAGAAGAAAAGACAGAGACGAAAAGACAGAGACAAAGAGGACCAGAGAAGAAAAGACAGAGACGAAAAGACAGAGACAAAGAGGACCAGAGAAGAAAAGACAGAGACGAAGAGGACCAGAGAAGACAGAGAAGAAAGGACAGAGACAAAGAGGACCAGAGAAGACAGAGAAGAAAAGACAGAGACGAAGAGGACGAGCTGATTCCATTTATTACAAACGTCCTCCATCATCTAAAGAAAATAAAGACAGAGACTCACAAAGACTCACAGAGACTCATGGACAGGACGTCTCCTCCAAGGAGTTAGTGTAGGAACACCTGGTCCACACCTGGTTCACACCTGGTCCACACCTGGTCCACACCTGGTCCACACCTGGTCCCGACCTGGTCCACACCTGGTTCACACCTGGTCCAGACCTGGTCCAGACCTGGTCCAGACCTGGTCCAGCTTCACGTTACAGTTTACACCCAACCATTATTATTATTATTATTATTATTACACATGTTGACATTTACCTCAGGACTTGATCCTGGTCCAGTCATGAGGAGGGTCCTCACAAAGACACTAGACACTATGTGGACATGACACACACACACACACACACATACACACACACACACACACACACACACACACACTACAGCTTCAAGTTTCTGTCCTTTCTCTTTGGCGTCTGAGAGACAAAGCTCACAAACGTGGACCTATGGTTGGACTGACAGAAGGACAGAAGTCTGAGCTGTGTCCACAGACGGTGGAACGTCTCAAAGCGCCGTGTGTGACACGGTATGAGGATGTTTGCAGGTGACAGAGGAGGAGACGTGTCTGAAGTGAAGGGTGTTATGAAGGAGGAACATAACACTCCGTCCTCAGCCTGTCAGAGTCACCAAGACACAAAGAAGAGGACGTGTTCTTCAGAAGATGGTGTGGACGCTCCGTCTCCAGCGTCCCACGAATCAACAGCCGTTTCTTGATGAACTTTGAAGTTTGGAATGTAAATCCTGGCTCAGTCCTTAAAATCCCGGTGGAACGAAGGCCTTGTTTATGTCGTGCTGGTGTTAAACGCTGAGGAAAGAAAAACTCAAAACCCAGAGGCTGAAGCTCCTGCATGAACCTGTGATGATGCTTCCTGACGCTCAGATAATGAGTCTACTCACAGACACACACACAGACACACACAGACACACACAGACACACACACAGACACACACAGACACACACAGACACACACACAGACACACACAGACACACACAGACACACACACAGACACACACACACAGACACACACAGACACACACACAGACACACACACACACACACAGACACACACACAGACACACACAGACACACACACAGACACACACAGACACACACAGACACACACAGACACAGACACAGACACACACACAGACACACACAGACAGACACACACACACACACACAGACACACACAGACACACTCACAGACACACACACAGACACACACAGACACACACACAAACACACACACAGACACACACAGACACACAGACACACACAGACACACACACAGACACACACACAGACACACACAGACACACACACACAGACACACACACAGACACACACACAGACACTCACACAGACACACACAGACACACACACAGACACACACAGACACACACACACAGACACACACACAGACACACACACAGACACACACAGACAGACACACACAGACACACACACAGACACCCACAGACACACACACAGACACACACACAGACACACACAGACACACACAGACACACACACAGACACACACAGACAGACACAGACACAGACACACACACAGACACACACACAGACACACACAGACAGACACACACAGACACACACACAGACACACACAGACACACACACAGACAACACACAGCAACACAGACACTCCACACAGACACACACACAGACACCACACAGACACAACACACACACAACACACACACACACACACACACACACAACACGACACACACACAGACACACACACAGACACACACACAGACACACACACAGACACACACAGACACACACACAGACACACACAGACACACACACAGACACACACAGACACACACAGACACACACACAGACACACACACAGACACACACACAGACACACACAGACAGACACACACAGACACACACACAGACACACACAGACACACACAGACACACACAGACACACACAGACACACACCGACACACACACAGACACACACACAGACACACACACAGACACACACACACACACAGACACACACACAGACAGGATGAACCTGTGATGATGTTTCCTGACGCTCAGATAATCACATAAAATAAACTCTTCATATAATAATAATCAGCGTATATCAGTGGAACCATGATCTGCTCTGCTTCAAATCTGATCTTTCCTCCAAACTGTTAGTCTGTCCTGTGTCTACACACATATAATAACACGTACACACAATAGCACTCAGATACACACAACCCCCCCCCCCCCACACACACACACATACAGTCAGTCATTTAACCCGTCTCGACCTCTCTGCTGCTCGACTGCTTCCTGATACAACCTGTCAACCTCTCACTGTGTGAGTCTGTGTGTGTCTGTGTGAGTCTGTCGGTGTCTGTGTGTGTCTGTGTGAGTCTGTGTGAGTGAATGTGTGTGTCTGTCGGTGTCTGTGTGAGTCTGTGTGAGTCTGTGTGACTGAATGTGTGTGTCTGTGTGTGTCTGTGTGAGTCTGTGTGAGTGAATGTGTGTGTCTGTGTGTGTCTGTGTGAGTCTGTGGGTGTCTGTGTGAGTCTGTGTGAGTCTGTGTGTGTCTGTGTGAGTCTGTGTGACTGAATGTGTGTGTCTGTGTGTGTCTGTGTGAGTCTGTGTGAGTGAATGTGTGAGTCTGTGTGTGTCTGTGTGAGTCTGTGGGTGTCTGTGTGAGTCTGTGTGAGTCTGTGTGTGTCTGTGTGTGTCTGTGTGAGTGAATGTGAGTGAATGTGTGTGTCTGTCGGTGTCTGTGTGAGTCTGTGTGAGTCTGTGTGAGTCTGTGTGAGTGAATGTGTGATTCTGTGTGAGTCTGTGTGAGTCTGTGTGAGTCTGTGTGAGTGAATGTGTGAGTCTGTGTGAGTCTGTGTGTGTCTGTCTGCATGTGTGCGTGTGTGTTTCCGTGTGTGTGCTTTGACTGACAGGCCTCACACTCATGAATGTTCATTTATATCAGTAGTGATCAGAGTACTCATCTGTTCCACGTTCTAGGGTCAGCTGGTTCTTCCAGGAACCTCTGAGGAGGGTGGATTCTGTTATAATAAGTTCTAACGATAGTTCTAACGATGGTTCTAATTATAGTTGTAACGATAGTTCTAACGATGGTTCTACAGATAGTTCTAACGATAGTTCTAACGATGGTTCTAATTATAGCTCTAATGATAGTTCTAACGATAGTTCTAACGATAGTTCTAATGATAGTTCTAATTATAGTTGTAACGATAGTTCTAACGATAGTTCTAACAATAGTTCTAATGATAGTTCTAATTATAGTTCTAATTATAGTTGTGATGATAGTTCTAACGATAATTCTAACGATGGTTCTACAGATAGTTCTAACGATAGTTCTAACGATGGTTCTAATGATAGTTCTACCGATAGTTCTACCGATAGTTCTACCAATGGTTCTAACAATAGTTCTAATGATAGTTCTAATCATAGTTCTAATTATAGTTGTGATGATAGTTCTAACGATAGTTCTAACGATGGTTCTAATGATAGTTCTACCGATAGTTCTAATGATAGTTCTAATGATAGTTCTAACGATAGTTCTACCGATAGTTCTACCGATAGTTCTAATAGGGGGGATCCTGGGGACCAGTGTGGTCTCTGGTGTTCAGGTTCCGGCTGATCCATTTTCTAAGGTGAGAACTCTGTCTTCTGTCATTAGGAGGAATCAACCAACGGACCGAGACCTGCCTCAGAGTCTGTGGTTCTGTGGTTGTGTTGCTGTTTTTCTTTTAGTGGTGGAGTTTGTGTTTGTGGTTGTAGTTGTGGTGGAGTGTGTAGTCCTGATCTACATGTTCTTTTATGTGCTGGTTTCGTAGACTGTCTGTGAAAGACAAGAAATCATCAGAGTCCATCTAAATGTAGACACTTTGTGTTCCACAAAGAGGAGAGAGTATGATCCCACCGTGATCATGTTGTGTGTAGTGAACTTGTAATCATTCCCTCAGGTACTATGTGTGTGTCGCTAAGAGAAACAAACGACTCCGTAACTCTTCTATCCCGTCCTCCATCAGGCCGTCGCTGGCTGATGATGTCATGTCCTGCTCTTCTGTGGATGTTAACTGTCTGTTTATGTCCTTTATCACACACTGGTTCTGATTCTGGTGGTTCTGGTTCTGGTTGTGATTCTGAGAACTCGTTCCCTGGTCCAGATGTTGAGTATCTCCACACCTGTCGTATTAACAGATTTTATGGAGCTGGACTCATGAAAATTGATTAGTCGTACAGAAAAGAAGGTTAATCGAGACCTTAAATAAGAACTATAAGTCTCCCCCCCCCCCCAATCCCCCCGCCAGGGTGGGAGGCCCCCCCCCCCCGATGCTTTATGGAGCCGCCGGCCTTAACGACGTCTAACAAAATGTCAGCAGCCGACCAATGAGAGAAGGTTAGTCAACTGGGAAGTCTTTAAGAGTCATTTTAGAGAGAGAGATAAAAGAGGAGGAGGTGGGGGAGGTGGGGGAGGTGGGGGAGGGGGTGAGGTTTAAATCAGCAGACGTGTTAAAGAGCAGTAATTTTCTGCTGAGGCAGCAGTTTCTGTTTCATTCACATAAAGACGTTCAGGTCTTCACGTTAAACGCTGCCCCGGGGCCCACGAGCAAAGCACCGAGCTCCCAGTGTTTCACCAGGTCAGTATCAACAGGCAGCACCTGCTCCTCATTCATCACATTTATGTACCAACTCACATCCTCTGGAGGAAATGTTCTAATTCCTGTTTATAGTCCACTAACATTTATGTTCACCTGTACATGAGGTCTCACCTGTATGTAAGGTCTCACCTGTACATAAGGTCTCACCTGTATGTAAGGTCTCACCTGTACATAAGGTCTCACCTGTATATAAGGTCTCACCTGTATATAAGGTCTCACCTGTACATGAGGTCTCACCTGTACGTAAGGTCTCACCTGTATGTAAGGTCTCACCTGTACATGAGGTCTCACCTGTACATGAGGTCTCACCTGTACGTAAGGTCTCACCTGTATGTAAGGTCTCACCTGTACATGAGGTCTCACCTGTACATGAGGTCTCACCTGTATATAAGGTCTCACCTGTATGTAAGGTCTCACCTGTATGTAAGTTCTCACCTGTATGTAAGTTCTCACCTGTACATGAGGTCTCACCTGTATATAAGGTCTCACCTGTATGTAAGTTCTCACCTGTACATGAGGTCTCACCTGTATATAAGGTCTCACCTGTATGTAAGTTCTCACCTGTATGTAAGGTCTCACCTGTACATGAGGTCTCACCTGTATGTAAGGTCTCACCTGTATGTAAGTTCTCACCTGTATGTAAGGTCTCACCTGTATTAAGTTTCACCTGTAAAATAGTCTCACCTGTGCTATAAGCAACCTGTCCATTTCACGTTCCACACTATTTAAGCTCTCATGTCTAACTTTTCATCTGTAAATATTGTCTGGAAAGGAAACTGTCATCTAACTATAATCTAATCATTAATCTGAAAGTTGAATCTAATCTAATCTAATCTAATCTAATCTAATCTAATCTAATCTAATCTAATCTAATCTAATCTAATCTAATCTAATCTAATCTGTTGAGACAACATGAGAAGAGCTAGCAAAAAAATGCTGAACAAGGCCACAGCTTCCTCCTCCTCTCCCTCCTCCTCATTGTCATCAGTATGTTTATATGTTTATTTTTGTCTTAATTGAACAGTTGGTGTTCAACACACACACACACACAACCACACACACACACACACACACACACACACACACACACACACACACACACACACACACCGTACAATTATTTCCAAGGCACAGAGTAAATCAATCAATAATTCCCTCGGCACTAAAACCAATCAGAGAAAAACAGGGAATCATATTTATGAAGCAACAAAGTGCTCACACAGCAAAACACTGACTCTGTGTATTAGTGTGTGTGTGTGTGTGTGTGTGTATTAGTGTGTGTGTAATGTTTTCTAACTGTGACTGAGTTAATTGTAACAACGAGAAGCTTCATAGTCGACACTTTAAAAAAATCGTTAAGGAAACAAAGACGCAGCTTTTATTAACAAACACCGATATATATAATAAATAATATATAGAGTCTGTTAAACATTATAAAACCATGTATGTCTGAAAAGAAAGACATGATAATAAAATAAAATGAAAGGATAAACTCACAGCGGCTCGGCTGTTAGCGCTGACCCAGAGCATCAGGTTCGAGTCCAGCTCGTTGCCCCCGTGTCTGTGGGTTTTCCCGTGGTTTTCCTTAGGTGGGTGAGTAAGTTTGTGTTTTATTTGAACTGTTTTAGTTTCTGTCCAGATTTAATTTCAGTTTGATTCCAGATGGAGTTTCAGAGGCTGGAAGCTGAGGAGCTCAGAGCATCGTCTGATTGATCTGCACAGATCTGATCACTCTCATGTCTCTGTTCCTATTATTTTGTCCTGCTGTCTCTGCAGGCTGCCCGTGTTCCTGCAGCCGGCGGTGGCGCTGATAAGAAGCGTCTGGTTAATTAGAGCTGGAAGCTTTCTGCTGGAGACAAAGGCCTCTAATAAGAGCTTTGTTCCTGCAGATTGCTTTGGTCTCCAGTAAAGAGTGGAGCTCTGCTCCTCTTTAACCTACTTCATTATTATCAGCATGTCTCCAGGATTCAGAACAAAGAGCTGCAGTGACCTCCAGGAGGAACGAAGTGGATGCCTCTTTAAACCACAAACAACGTGTGATGGGGAAATAATAAAATAACAGGAGGAGATCTGAGGGGAGACAAAGTGCTGAGTCTGGAAGTTTCATTTGGCTCCAAACTGAAATCTTCTCTTAGAATCACTGGACCCGAGACACGAACACAAACCACCATCATCTCCTACTGCCTCAGAGCCCAGGAGCAAGGCAGCAGGAGCAGCACCGTCCACGGCCTCAGCCTATTTATTTCAAAGTAAAATCATGTTATACTATGATATTATCATATGAATTCATTATGGAGGAGTTTATTAACTCTTTATTCTTAAATCACATCTATAATATGAAATAACATTTCACAACAATTATATTTTCATATTTACTAATGAGAAGTTGATCATTATCACATTTACATTAATCTTACTGAATGGTTCTGGTTTCTATTTTTTCTATAATTCAGAGACTGCAGATATTTTCATTTTAAGTCTCTAGTTGAAATAAATACTTCTCTGTGTTCTGTTTGTCTCTTTTTCCTGTTGAATCTTTCGTGTATAGAATCTTTTAGCTCATAATTAATAAGATGAAGAAGAAATGTACTTCCAAATAGTCGATTGATTCCTAAATAACTACTTTATTATGATTTAATAGTAAATTGAGAAATAATAATATATATATATATATATATATATATATATATATATATATCAGTTAGAGTCAACTCTTCACGAGTAAAGTATAAACCACATGAGTTTAGACTAAAGTGTCAGTGAAGTGTTCATCTGGGCTGATGCTTCATCCCTTATCATGAAAGGTTTAATCATTTCACATTCAGTTCTTTTCAATCACATGCCCAGAGTGTCTTTGAACGCATCACCTCTACCAGGTTGTTCATCACGTCCGAGAGTCAGATCTGTAAAGATTCAAAGTTCCCGCTGAACATCTGGGTCTTTGAAGGCATCACCAGCAGAAGCAAGCCTGAACTTAATAAAGCAGATATTAACAAGTCTTCATCAGGAGGAAGAGAAGGAGGAAGGAAAGGAGGTGAGGAGGAAGAAGAAGAAGCGTTGGAAGAGGAAGAGGAGGTGGAAGGAAAGGAGGTGAGGAGGAAGAAGAAGAGGCGCTGGAAGAGGAAGAGGAGGAGGATAAAGAAGAGGAGGACCAAGAGGAAGAAGAGGAGCCGCTGATCTGTTCATCTGTGTGAGGATGGTCCTCACAAACATAGAGACTCAGACTGATGCATCAGGACAAGGACAGAGTGCCCCCCCCCCCCCTTTTTTTATTCCAGTCATTTTTACATTTACATCTCCTCTTCTCTCCTGGGACGGACGGCAGATTGCTTTTCTCACCCTGCTGCTCTAAATGTCATTTTACCAAGAGGAGGAATGGGGGAGGGGGGTTAGAGAGAGTGGGGGGTGGAGGGACACAGAGGGAGGGGGTGGGAGGGTGTTAGGGAAGGAGTGATGGAGGACACGCTTGTTTGTTTCTTCAACATTTTACATTCAGGAAATTGAACCAGTCACTGTCTACAACTACTACTTCCTGGTTCTAAACATGTGATTTATAACTACTACTTCCTGGTTATAGACATGTGATTTATAACTACTACTTCCTGGTTATAGACATGTAATTTATAACTACTACTTCCTGGTTATAGACATGTGATTTATAACTACTACTTCCTGGTTATAGACATGTAATCATACTATATCTGTTATCTTATATACAAAACTACTTCCTGGTTATAGACATGTGATTTATAACTACTACTTCCTGGTTATAGACATGTGATTTATAACTACTACTTCCTGGTTATAGACATGTGATTTATAACTACTACTTCCTGGTTATAGACATGTGATTTACAACTACTACTTCCTGGTTATAGACATGTGATTTATAACTACTACTTCCTGGTTATATACATGTGATTTATAACAACTACTTCCTGGTTGTAGACATGTGATTTACAACAACTACAATGGGCAATGATACAAGGCAATGACACAAGGCAACAGTCACAGTAGACATCTGTCAGGAGAGCAACATAACAAAGAAGAGAGAAGCGAGCAAAGAGAGGAACCTGGTTTATTATTATTATTGTTGTTGTTGTTATTATTATTATTGTAACTACTATATTATAATATAACTACTACTAGTAGTAGTTATATTGTGTTATTGTTATTGTGTTATTGTAGTTATATGTGTCTCTGACCACCAGGGGGAGCTCTGGGCCTGGTGTGACTGAATCACAGAGCCCCCCCCCCCACACACACCACACACACACACACACACACACACACACACACACACTCACACACACACACACACACACAACCCACCCCCTCCTCTCACACACACTTTCCTCAGAGATTCAGTTCATTCAGCAACGACTCTTTGTTTTAAGTGGTATTTGTACCAGGAACATTCACAGACTCCTGTACTTCTACTACTATTATTATTATTATTATTATTATTATTTATTATTATTATTATTATTATCATTATTCATTATTTATTATTGTCATTATTATTATTGTTGTTATTATTATTATTGTTATTATTAGTTAAGTTGATTTCAGTGTGAAGCCAGATTGTGCTGTTTTAAAATAATTATTCATGAGTGAGATCATATTTATTTACTCTGGTTGTTTAGTTTGAATTAAAATAACTTTTTACAGACAAACTTCTCCGTGGTCAGCGCTGGTGTCTCCCAGTGACAAGGTCCTGGTTTGAGTCCAGGGGAGTTTGTATGTTCTCCCTGTGTCTGCGTGGGTTTCCTCCACCCTCCAGAGACATGCTGGTTAGGCTGACTCTCCACTGTCCCCTGGTTCGTCTCCTGGTTTGTCCTCTGGTTCGTCCCCTGGTTTGTCCCATGGTTTGTCCCCTAGTTTGTCCCCCAGTTTGTTCCCTGG